>NC_051075.1:5936892-6110811 GCF_004664715.2 Peromyscus leucopus
GTTGGAGAGCTAGCAGCTCTGGTTTTGTTTGTTCGTTTGGTTAGGATTGCTTTGTGGTAGGGTCTCAGATTTATTGTGTAGCTGAGAATTGGTTTGAACTTGTGATCCTTCTGAATCTGCCTCCTAACTGCTAGGAATACTGCACTCTGCCTGACCTTTATGTTTCTAATTGATTAAAAAATAATTCAAAATGCTAGAGAAAAATATAGACAAGTTCATGTCTTTTCCAAGAACTTTTAATAATTCCTTGAGAAAAACCATTTCTTTTCAATAGCTTTTATTTTTGCATGAGTGTGTCATTGACAATAAACATGCAAACTTTATGATAGTGTTCATTTATATAATAAAATAGATTATTTGGGAAAATCTCTACTTTGTATTCTGAATGAGGTTGCTTAGAAAATTAGCAGAAACTAGATAATATATAATGATTCTGCATTGTGTATGTACTCAGTTGTCTTCCAGGGGTCTAGGATCCCTTTCAGCAATTAACCTACATGTACCAAAAGAAACTGGCATTCCTCTTAGTTGTGTTTAATAAGTCAGACATTATACTTCAAAGCACTGCAATATAACACAACAATTTCTGGAAAACATCAACCTGGTATGTTTTGCAGTAGATGGTTTCTTATTAGATTTCACATGTCCTTTCCACAGGGCCCTGCCACAGGAAATTCTATCCTGTCCATTTTGTAGAGCAATTGTCTTATATATTGAAACAAATCTTTCTTGTCCTATCAGCCAGCTCCCAAATAATGACACTTATAATGACAGAGACTTATATTAATTATGAAAGCTTACCTTACAGCTTAGGCTTGTTGCTAACTAGTTCTTATATTTTAAATTAACCCATAATTTTTTATCTACATTCTCCCATATGGCTTTTTGCCTTCTTTTCATTCTGTACCTCTGACTTGTTCTACATCTCCTGGCATCTCCTGCATGCCAGATACCTCCTCCCCTCTCTTTCGGCCCAAAGTCCCACATAAAGCCATTGGCCACTCAGCTCTCCACCAAAGCAATCAGAAGGCACCTTGGCAAAGACACATCCCCACAATGTAAACAAATATTCCACAGCAATATATGTCAATAAATCTCTTAGAAGTACAGAAGCAAAATCATCTTTTCATATCTGGCTTTATGTAGTTTTGTTTTCAAAGGCTTTTATAGTTCAAAATATGAAATTCTCATTGTAAACATTAACATTTACTCATTTTGAAAGTCTGATTGATGGATTTATGGAAATTGGGTAAAGTTTGTGCATGCAATGGTAGGTTATTGGTAGTTGGTTTAACGATTTGTCCATTTGGCTGCATAATAGAAGAAGAATATCCCCTAAGCTCTATGTCCTGTGTAGTTATCAGCTCCTGATTTTCCACTTCTCCATTTTTTCTTACATTATGATGGTTTAACATGAAGAGTGATTTCCTGCTATAAAACCTTTATGGTCTGGTGGAAACAAAGCTCTCCTGAATGAATTAGAAAAGGATGTTCTTAGAGGTGGCAGTTTTATATTATTAACTCATTCATGCCACAGGCTGTGTCCACTAGTGCCTTTGTGATCTTCTAAGATGACTTCAATACAACTCTAGGGCTATCTTCTGAGAGAGAGATAGTCACACAAAACTAGCCGTCTCCAGAGCCGGATGTTTTTGTATGACCAAATTTCTGCCACCTCACTCTCAAGACTATTTAGACTTTCTTCCTCTCACTGGGGTCATAAAGAAGGACAGGAACTCTTGGCACAGCCCTGTGCAAAAGCTTTCCGTGTCAGTAAAAGATGCACAAATTGACTGCAAAGTGCAAGTACAGACAAAGTTAGCCACAGTCTGAGCTGACATACAGCAGTGATGGTTCCTTAGATAGAGCAATTGAAATGCCACGACAGTGAATACTGATCCTAGCACAGTTTTCCTATCTAAACCTAGGCCAAGCTTTCATATATTAAACCAAGCATGCTTCTTCTGAAGCTCCAGAAAACATAATTACATAGCATTTGTTAAAGTAACTCACTAAAATCAAATAGAATTTAGCATTGCTGGTGTTTGTTTACTTAAAAGCAGATTCTGTCCCAAGAATTGTTCCCTCCATTCATCCAATCAGACCCCAGGGAGCAGAGCTTCCCACACTAACTGAGATGGAAGACTACTGATCTGTTTAAGTTGGTCCTTTCTCTATGTGCACTCTGTTAGGAAACAGTGTGTGATAGTCACTGATCATGTGAGTCCAGCATTGGAGCTCTGTGACCTGTCCCACCCCAGTCCTCTGATCACTTGTGTGGATGTGGCAGGGTTGTGGTCTCCTGGATTTTTTTGTTCTGTTAAAATTACAAGATGGTTAATATATATAGAATATTCATGGTGGTAGCAGCAAGCTCATAGCTTTGGAAAAATAAAAAAGTATACACAAAGCTCTGCTGCTCTGTATTCAAGTATAATATAAATTCACCGTGAATAATTACATTATAGTACAAATGTTCAAAACAGAATCAGTGTTAAAATATTAATACATTAACACATTAATAGCAAAGAAATATAAAAATGCATCCATATTTTGGTACAAAATCAAGGACAAAAAAAAACCCTCAAATCAAATCCTTGGTTTTAATCTGCCTGAAAAGGCTACAACTATGTTCATTTATCGGTGAATATTTATTAAAATACACATAGAAGTTTTAAATATGTTATGTGTCAGCAAGCAAGCTGTCTACTTGATTCACATTCAACATGTAATATGTGTGTAAAATCAACAGCATAAAATTTAAGCAGGACTCACTACGTGTGTTTATAGTTAAAATTCCTGAAATAAAAATATTCTCTTCTTTGCATTCCTCGGCTCATCCCTGTTTTATTGTGTGAATGGTAGGATACTGCCCAGATAACATCAGCCACTCCCTGCTCTCTGTCTCTTGCATTATGACATTACAACCACAAGCCATTGAACTTCAAATTAGTTACTCAAGCTTCCTGCATAGAATTGTCTCAACTGGATACCATAATTGTAGTCTTGGCTTTAGGGGCTAAATTCTCTGTTGTTGTCACAAGTCAAATGAGAATTGTTTTATATAAAAGCGAAAATCACACACACACACACACACACACACACACACACACACACACACACACGAGAAGCGGGGAGATCATGCACACACATTCTCATGTAGCCTAGGCTGGAGTCAAACTTACCATGTACCCAAGGTTGGCCTTCAATTTCTGACCCTCCTGCTTCAACTATTTGTGCCTTTTAAAAGCTAGGATTCTGTGCAAATGGCATCATACCCAGCTCCTGTTTGGCTTGACATTTAATTTCAGTGCTTGCTGCTCCATCATGCGCCATCAAAAGTTTATCAGAGTGGGAGAATAAGGGCATCATGCTATGCAGATTGCAGATCTCAGTTACTCTTCCATGGAATAATGTGTCTGTCTTATGGAAGCTAGTTAATCTTCCAGAGATTCTGGTTCCCTCTGTGAGATGCATGCCATAAAGTCAATTTGAGATGGCATCACTGAAGAATCTTGTTTAATTCTTCCTGCTACTCATAGTATATTGAAGAGATTGTGTGTGTGTGTGTGTGTGTGTGTGTGTGTGTGTGTGTGTGTGTTGGTTATTTGTGGTTCGCTTTGATTTATACATATATATTACATTAGTTATATGCTATATACATTATATAATAAAAGTTAGCTCAATTATCATTTTTAATTAAGAGAAAAAGCAGTGTATTATATCAGGGATCTGTAAACCTACAATCTCTGCCATATAATCCTATTTTCTCTTCTCTTTCCCCTCTTTCTTTATTTTCCTCCTCCCCACTCTTTCCTTCCTTCCTTCTTTCTTCCCTTCCTTCCTTCCTTTTTTTCCTTCCTTCCTTTTTTTCCTCTTTAAAAATACAGGGTAATTCCTAGCTTATAGGCTGAACAAAAACAGGACACCAGCAAAAATCTGTCCTGTAGAAATGGTTGATTATATTGATATTATAAATAATTTCATTACCTCATAGATAATTTTCAAAAATTATGAAAAGGACTTGCCTGTGAGCTTTTCTGATAGGCTTACAGATCTTTTTTTCATTTTACTGGATTGCCCCGGCCAGCAGGGTTTCAACAGGAACTCAGCCACCCTAAGGACGGAATGATAGGGACAGGAGACAAAGGAATACACCAAGACAAGATTCTGATCGAGGTGCAACTTTATTTTTCTCCAGGAGGGTTTATATAGTTCCTGCACGGTGGGGGGAGCAGGAGGCTGTTATCTGCATAGGGTGGGGCAAGCTAACAGGATGTTTGTGTAGGATGTTTATGCAGGATGTTGACAGGGTGAAAAGGCCAAGGGCTCTGACTCAATGTCCTGTCGCTAGGCAACTTGACCGTAAGATGTTCTAGTTCCCTGTCTTATCGGGGGTCTGTATTTTTCCATTAACTAGAGATTCTTTCCTTGTCCCTGACATTGGATCACTCAAAATTTGCATTGTTGGTTTAATTTAAAGCTAAGGTCAACTAAAGCCAAGCAAGCTACCAGCAGCATGGTTCATTGTCATAAATGTTCAAATTTTGAATTTATGAGAACTAAAGTGTATTATCAGTTAAAGAAAATCAAAATTAAACATGTTCTATATAAGCAAAGCGGGATTTGTTTGGAAGAACAAACAATAATGATACAATTTGTTTCAGAAAAATACACTGAGCACTCTCAGAAGCATATATAGGTTAGAAGTAAAAATTGGTTTATGAAAGAAAATACATTTCTTTTTAAATTCTTTTTTGATAATTTTATACACAAATAAGCTATTTATATTGTTTCTACTCTTCTAGCTCTCATTCTAACTCCTCTCATATGCCTCCATTCCCTCTTCCTCTCCCAATCTATTATTTTATACACACACACACACAAGCTACTAAGTCCAGTTAGTATTGCTCCTATGTACATAATCTTTAGGGCTGAATATTTGGGATGAGCTCATACTTTAGGAAACTGATTCTTCCTTTCTCTGAACCCACTGAAGCTTGTGGCTTTATATCTAGGGGTGGGGCCTTGGGAATTCCCCCCCTCCACTAAAATCAAAAACAATTGAAAACCAATGCTACTGAGTATGAGGAAGAAAGGGAACCTTCATTCACTCTTGGTAGAATTGCAAACTACTGTGGCCATTATGGAAACCAGTCTGGAGAATTCTAAGCACACTTCATATTGTACCCAAAGGAGTCAATATCCTGCTATAGAGATTCTTGCTCATCCATGTTCATTTCTCACCTAAGAGCTAGGAAGTGGGAGCAATGTAAATATTCTTCATTTGATAAATGGGTAATGGAAATATTATACACATATATATTGGAATTCTATTCTGCTTTAAGAGAAAAATGAAATGACCATTTTTTTTTCAGGTAAGTGAATGGGACTGGAAAATATTATGCTAAATGAGGTAACACAGATCCAAAGGGACAAACATGTGTTGTCTCTTATTTGTGATCCTAGCTCCAAATCTTTAGATATGAGTGTATTTCATGAAGTAACTACAGAAGCCAGGAAAGTAAAAAGGTACACCGTGAGGGTAGGGGACAATAAAGTACTAAAGATGTGGATGAGACACAGGTCTGTGAAGGGGAAAACTCAAAAGTTGGGGGTGGACTTTAAATCTGAATGGTTAGAGATGGTAAAGCAGAGTTGTAGATTAGAATATGATTGAAATGTATGGTGCCTCTGGATTTGTCCAAGGCCATTCTGGCCACTAAGGAAATTCTGTGGTCTTATATAAATTTTAAGATTCTCTTTTTCTGTCAAAAGCATCATTTGAGTTTGGTTGGTATCGTATCTTTACGTCATTCTGGGTAGTATGGACACTTGAGAACTACTCCCCCATCCATGAGCATGGGATACCTTCATCTGTGCCATCTGAAATTCTTTCACCAGTGTTTATACACTTTAATGTACAAATTCATTTCTTAATATTGCTTTTGTATAATTTCTTTATAGTTTACAGAAATAAAAGTGATTTTATATTATTTGTAAGCCACAAATGAATCAAATTATAACTGAATTACATCTTTCTTTTCCATTTGAATACTTCTGTTCTCATTTTCCTTCTGCACTGTTCTGGCCAGGACTCCAGCCAGGACTCCCATTGCTGTGTTGAATGTAAGAACTTTCGGGCCTTAACTCTGCATGGCCGTAGCTGTGGACTTAAGCAGGGAGGGCTTTTATTATGTGGCAATACCTTTACTTTTTACCCAGTTTTATAATAAATTTTATGATGGAGGAATTTTCATTTCTGTTAACTGCATTTTCATCTATTGAGAACATCTTATTGGGGGGAGTCCTTCATGCTTTTAATATGATATATTTGTTGCTTTGCATGTATTAAAACATTTTGCACAGGATAAGTCCTACCTATTAATAGTGTATTTTTTAAAATATAATTGATTTCAATTTGTTTCTTTTTAATAGTTTTTATTTATTTATGACACCTCTTATTTTGTTTTCTTTATTTATTTCATTGATTTTCCATGTGCTCTTAGGCTTTATTATTCCACAAGAAGATGAATTTTTTTAGAATTTCATTATGGGAATAATATCTTTACATCATTTCCACCCATCCTTTCCCTTTGCCAACTCCTCTCATGTACTCTGTATTTTCTATCAGATCCATAACTTCCTTTTTAAAAATTTTTATGGATTTAATGTTGTTCAGATGTATATATGTATAGGGCCAATCACAAGAAATAAATATTTTCCTTTACCCAAGAGCATTTACCATCTGTGAGATTCAATTATAAAAATACTAAGCCCATGCAGTTATAAATGCACTACAATTACTTTGTTCTTGATATAGTATATGAATTTATTATCCACATTTTAATTTTCTTAGTGAAATGTTGTTACAACCCCCGTGGTCATGAGGACACTGTTCTGTAGATGAACTAGTGTAGAGATTCATAGTTCTCTGCTCTGTTGACTTGAGGATGCATAAATGACCCACAATTCTAAAAGTGCTTAAGAACTCATTAAAATTTAACCCAGAAGAAAATTTCAACTGTACATTATTCATTGGAGATTTATTAGGCAGCTATACTTAATTTGTAGATGTTGCATTCTGAATAAGCTATGAGGATCTCCAAAAAAGTTGAAAATATCAGTAAGTAAAATATAAAGCCTTGGAAGAAACATATCACAGGCTTTCCTTTTCATTAATAAATGGGAAGCAGTAAAGGAAAAAAGTCTGACTAAAAATAGCTTAAAATATGAGAGGTTTATTAATTTTATATTTATGATATCATACATCTCAGAGTAGCCTTTTCATAAGTATCTTTTTTTTTTTTTTTTGGTTTTTCGAGACAGGGTTTCTCTGTGTAGCTTTGCACCTTTCCTGGAACTCACTTGGTAGCCTAGGCTGGCCTCGAACTCACAGAGATCCGCTTGCCTCTGCCTCCCAAGTGCTGGGATTAAAGGCGTGCGCCACCACCGCCCGGCTCATAAGTATCTTTTACACAACATAGAACTTTATTCTTGAAAGAAGTAACTTTTTCCATATTAAACAGGGTTCTTTAAATTTAGTAAGAATATAAAAAGTGTGTTTCTTTGACTTTTTACACACGTAAATGTTATTTTTAATGAAAATTACCATATACTCAAATAATTTACCTTGGAAGACATGTACATGAATATTTGGTTAGTGAGTTATCCTGAATTACATACAAATCAATGATATAAATGTTCTTCTTAAAGTATTTCTTTGTACTAGGAACTGAACCTAGGGTCTCATACATGCTGGTAAGTGTTTTGTTATGAACTATAACCCAATCTTCCTTTTACTTTGTACATTTTGAGATGATATACCACTGGGTTGTCTAACATGGCTTCGAACTCACTCAATCGTTCAGGTCCTTGTCATCGCCTCTTGTCACCTGTGACTTTCAAACAGAGTAGAAAGCTGCTCAGCACATGCAGTTACAAATACACTCAGCCTCTTAAACAGCTGGGAGATTATGTAGGCTGCTGCCTCCAGGCTAAGCTTTGAATTGTTCTAATGTAATTTCTAGTGTTTTAAGATAACCTACTATACTGATAATTAGTCTGATAAGGATAAAAAAACATAGTTCATGGTAGACTGGCTGTACTACTTTTATTTACCCTTTAAAATAAAATGATTTAACATTCACATTTATATAGCTCACTTAAGTCTCTTGTGTTTTATATGTCTGATTTGTTTATCTTTGTTTTTTGCTACATTAAAATTCCTGTATAGTTGTTAGCTTAATTTGGATCTATTTCTTCACCCATTCTTATGAATTAGTGAAGAAAGTGTGAAAAAGTCAGCTCCTAGTGTCCTATAAAGAAATTGTGTATTGATGTTGATTAAATACTGAAAAAGTGGTTTCTTTGACACCCAGGGTTATCGATTGTTGAGCAGTAGTTTTGTTTTCCCCGTGAAGAGTGGCAGGAAGTACTGGCTTTAGGTCTTGCCTCTGCTGTAACAACAATGCAGAAACAACCCAGTAAATTACAAATGTGTGGCCTTGTGTCAAGTGACAGTTTCTTTACAAAACTAGGTGACATAGATTTGTCCTGAGTGTAGCAGCTTGTTGATCTCTGGACCAAAATAAGAATTAAATTGGAAGATGTAGGGAACAAGATGCTAACAAGAGGCCAGGGATGGAGAGCAAGGGAAGGGCACCTGTTTGATTTTACTAATGTACAGTCTGCTGGTATAGCCCAGGTTGGCCTGAACAAGGCCTCCTAGTGTCTCAGCTACCCCAGTGTGAGATGACAGACCTGTGTCAATGCGCTTGTGCTGGAAAGGGCTTTTCAGGCCCATTGGTAACTTTTAGGTTTTCCTATGTAAAATGTTTGCCTTGGTTGTTTTTTTTTTTTTGTTTTGTTTTTTTTGTTGTTGTTGTTGTTTTTTTTTTTCTATGAAACATTCCCCTTTTATCCTTAATACCTGGGACATTCTAGGTACTCAAAACCCAACAAAAGTTATTGGTACCTTAATTCAGTGACTGATGTGATTTAAAGGATTCCTTCCCAGCAATTCGTCAATGCTAAAAGCTGTTCTATTTGTTAGACATGGCAGAATTTCTGTTTGGTCTATTTTGGAGATACAATTTCATGTAGTTCATCCTGGTCTTGAACTCACTATATAGTGGAACATGACCCTGAGATCCTGATTCTCCCATCAAGTACCGAGATTATGAACATACACTCTCTTGTCCAGCAATCAATGGCAAAATTATAAATAAGCTTTTTGAAAGCTTGTTTATTGAAACAGATGTATAAGAGATAGGACTTTTTTTTATTATTTCTGTCTAAGATTCAGACACCATCAAAGTCTACTGGAGAGTGATAAAGGGTACTCTGTATAAGAATGAGATGATAAGGATATACAATATGACTGTGGTTCTCAAACTCTGCTCCATAGAAAGGCTTGACTGATCATGTCCGTGTGCTTCTGTGAGTGGGAGGTGGGCCAGAGAGGCAAAGACTCACTGCTGTTCCTGTATCCTGCTTCTTCAGCCCAGGCAATTACACTTTATGATTTATTTTCTTATGTCTCTATGTAGTAATTTGTGTGATTAGTGCATGTAAGACCTTACTTCTTAAAGCCATTAGTAAATTGATGAATGACATCTATAGCACTTATATACGTTTATGTTTTGCCCTTGGCCTTTGTAATATTGTCTTGAGTACACTTAATCAAAGCATTAGCCTGACTTGTTTTAACAAAAGCCACACTGACAGCAATATAACAGTGCTCCTGAGTTTGTCTGTCACCCTGACACTTTTCTGCATCTCATCACAGACATTCTGCTCTTGGAAAACAACGCAGCTTTAGTTAGTTGCCAAAACCCAAAATAGAAAATATGCCAAGTGTCTGGATGGGCATATTTTAGCTGTGTTGGAGTCAGGCGTGGTAGTACGTGTCTTTAATCTCAGCACTTAGGAGACAGAGGCAGGCAGATTTCTGTGAGTTCTGGGCCAGCCTGACCTACATAGGGGTTTCCAGGCAAGCCAAGGTTTCATAGTGAAACTGTGTCAGGGAAAAAAAGGAGGCAAGAAAGAGAGAGAGAGAGAGAGAGAGAGAGAGAGAGAGAGAGAGAGAGAGAGAGAGAGAGAGAGAGAGAGAGAGAGAGGAGAGAGAGAGAGAAATAGGAAAAGAAAAAAGAAAAGAAAAGAAAAGAGAGTATTGTGTTAACTTTTAACTTTTTGGGAGACTTGAGCCTAGTTACTACAAAAGATGCATTTCTCTTTTTGCCTTGAGTGTTTAGTTTTCATCAAAGACTTTCAATGTTCTCAGCACATCAGTATATTCTAGTTCAAGAGAAAGAAAATACCTGTTTAATATTATCTGATAGTAAAACCTCAAAGTTTTAATTTTTTCCCTACTCCTCCATAGTATCACATGAATCAGTGATAAAATTTGTATGAGAATCCACTTCCCATAAGGCTGTATTTGATAATGACTTTCTCAGCTGTGCTATTTTTCCCTTAGTACAGTTCTGACATGGACTGGTGAGGATGTTCAAGGCCTGCTGAGTCACATCTCGTCATCTCTGCGTCATAGGCAGGGGTGGGAGAGTCATCTGCAGATACTGCTCCAAACTGACTCTTCCTCAACTGCTAACTCCAAGTTACTTACTGACTAATAGTAAGCTCTTAAAGTGATTGACAGGGATTTCAACTAAATGATTCTAAGTCCTTACAGTAGTCAAAACACAAGATAACCCTAAAGAATAATGTTTTAAAAGATTTAGCACTCAAAAAGCATTTCAAGGGTACCAAGGGTGCCTTTTCCCTTGTGTGTATGCTTTGGAGCTTATATAGGATTACACTTCTTATCAGCTCCCATCTCATCAATAGTCAGGAGAAGAGAGGACATGAATTAGTACAGGTAGACATGGACATGTGGTAGAACTGGGGTGTCCTCTGGTGTTTACCACAAAGCTCTTGGGTGGTTTAAATGTTCTGGGTTGGTATTTTTGAAGGTACTTCAAGCATGTTTTTCTGTATTTCTCAGATTATACTCACACTCAGTTGTAACTTTCCCCTTCACCCTGAGCTAAGACACTTCTCTCGACTCTCCCTTTGCCTAGACAGTAATAGACAGTGCAGAGATTTCTCCTCTCTGAAAGATTATTCTTATAGATGGTAAGTAAACAGCAGATATTCTCTAAAATTGATGCTTTTGTTTCCACATAAATCTCTTTAGCTGTGAAAGATTCAGGCAGAGGACTATGTCCCATCCATCTGAATGGTTGACAGGGTTTATAGCCTATTACCTGTTGGTTTTCACAGCTTGCTGGTTTATACTCTTGTCATAATATTTATGTTATCTACTTTTTGTCACTTCAAAAAAATAATAAAACTTATGTTGTGAAATATTTTTTCTGCATGATATTTTCCTAGGGTTTTAATAAAGCATTGCCGGTTTAATGAGCACTCTGTGCTCATATTTTGTGCAAGATTATAATTACAAACATTTACTATGTAGTTCATCATGGACTGTTTTCATATTACAGACAGCATGATGATGAAAAACAAAGGTCAGCATTACTTTTAAATCTCTCAGACTTATTAGTTGTATTTCATATATATACATACATATGAACATACACACACACATATATGTATGTATGTATGTATCTCTACCCAAGCATAGGATATAAGGTTAGTTGAAATGACAGGAAAATTGAGTCTCATAGTGATAAATGACAACTGAAAATCAATGTAGGAATCAGTGGTATTGAAGGGGCGAAATAAGGCTTCTATGTAGTCCTTCTGTCTCAGTCTCTCAAGTACTGTGATTGTAGATGTACACCACCCATGTCTAACTATATAGATCACTAAATAATTATGAATAGAGGGACATTATTGTGTAGCTGCCTCCAAAGTTCAATCTGCCTTTGAGTGTTCAAATTTGAATGTTGTATTTGATATTATCATCATTTATTTCAAAGGTAAATCATGTACCTTCATTTTCCTTTGTAATATGTTTTTAAAATACAAAAGTTTATCACATAAAGAAGGTCTTTTCTTCTCAGTGTATTTTAGTCTTTTGGGGTTACCAAATAATTTAACATAGAGTAGGTGGCTGATAGATAATAGACATAAATTTCTTATTATTGAGAAGCCCAAGATCAAATTGTTAGGTAGACATAGACTACTGCTGGCATCTTTTCTGGCTCTTAGATGATATCTTCTTCTTGCATCTTTATGGGGTACAACAGTCAAGAGAGCATTGGGGGGGGTCTTTACCAAGGCACTAATCTCATGAGGTCTCCAGCATTAAAGCCTACTTGTCTTCCAAAGTCCTTGCTTCTGAATAGGATCCATGTATTGGTAAGGATTTCAACACATACATTTGGGATTTCTCACATCAAATCTCTCCCCTCAGGACTAAGGGGACTAACTCTACAGAGGACTAACTCTACAGAGGAGGTTGCAGAAAGAGTGTAAGAGCCAGAAGGGATGGAGAACAGCAGGGAAATAAGGCCTTCTAAACACAGAAGGACTGAGACATGTATGAACTCATGGATATTGAGGCAGCATGCACATGTCTGTACCAGGTGGGGTCTCAGCTCCAAGAAAAGTGGACACAAGCTCCCATCCCTAACCCAGAAGGTATCTTCTGTGGTCATATTTTAATTGTGCTGAAATGTGATTTTATTTGTATGTTAGTAAATAAAGTTTGCCTGGAGATCAGAGGTCATAGCAAGCCAGGAACAGAAGCCAGGTGATGGTAGCCCACGCCCTTAATCCAATCACATGGCAGGCAGAGTCTCTGTGTGGTCAAGGACACAGCCAAGTGTGGTGACCCTGAGCCTTTATCCCAGTACGAACCATAGAGACCTGGAGGCCTGTATAGACAGGCAGTGATGAGGAAGTCATGTGCCTGGGCTTAGAGCCAATGATAAGGCAGAACAGGAAATCAATAAAAGCTCAAGTCAGGCAGGAAGAGGCTCTCTCTGGGGAAGCTACTGCTGGTGGTAAGCTAAAGCTAGTCGTGGCTATTGCTGTGATTTCTTCAACTATCACCCCTGTATTTGGCTCTGTGTTTCTTATTTACTAAAACTATTTAGAAATTCACCTACAATCTTCAACTGATAACCACTTAAAAATGAAAACTTGGTTTTCTCCAAAGGAGTCTCATTGGGTATACAAAACACTCTTAACGGTGGGCTCCATGCCCAGCAGTAGATGGCCAACACAAGATGAACTCAATGGCTTCTTTGGAGGTGTGTGTGAACATGTGTTTCTCTGTGTCTGTAACATAAGGCTTTTCTTTGGCTCTTTTTTCCATTTTGTTTGTTTATTTGTTTGTTTGTTTGTTTTGTCCTAATTTGGTTTGTCTTTGCTTTATCTATTATTATTCTCTAGATACCTGTTTGTTTTCTAAGGAGAAACAGAAGCATGTGGATTTGGAGGTGAGGGAAAGTGGGGAGGAACTGGGAGGAGCTGGGGGAAAGGAAACTCCAATTGAAACATTATATGAAAAAAATCAAATTTCAATAAAAATAGGAAAAAAATGAACATCTTATTGTCTACAATATATTTATTTCCAGATTAATTGTTTCAAAAGTTAAAAGTTGGCCCAAATTATAGAGCTAAATTGAGTTAGATAAGGAATGCTTTTAGAGATCATAGCTGGAGAAAAATTATCAATAAAATATATATCTTATTAAGAACTCTCAGGAGGCCAGCCTGGATTTCCTAACAAGACTATCTGCAAAGAAAGAAAAATCTCTGTAAATATCTTTGTGTATATATAAAACCTCCCACTTTGTTCCCCAACCCCTGATAAGAAGTGGACACCTCCTTTCTTTCATGGGCCCCTATTGATGATGGACTGATCTTCCAACATTGGCCATACTTGAGTCATAATAATAAAGTCCTAATGGCAGCTGCTATGGGAAGAGGGGGAGATGGCCCAGGTGGTGACGCGCTTGTTCTGCAAGCATCAGGACCTGTGTGTGGATCCCCAGGACCTGTGTGTGGATCCCCAGGACCCACTGTGTGAGCGGGGCGAGGCTGGGAATGCCTGCATCCCCAACGCTGGGGAGGAGGATCCTCCTGGGGGCTTGCTAGACAGCTAGTCTGTGGAATCGTTAGCTCCAGGTTCATGATGAGACTCAATGGGGAAAGTGAGGTAGAAATTCACCTCAGAAGACACAATGTTGACTTCAAGCCTACACACACAAACACAGGAAAAGACTTGGTCATACCACACACATATGTATACACTCAAGCACATGATTATGTGCACACATGTACATAAATACACAGTACATTATGGAAATGCCTGACACATGCAACTATAAGTTTCTTAAGAGTAAAAAGCATGTGCTGAATATCCTTTGAATGTATTAATTTACAATTATCAGGATCTGCATGTTTGGTGTCAAAATAACTATAATTGGTTCCTTTTCAAACTTCATAGAGGACAGAATATAAAGTTACAAACAAAATTATCTCTGGATTCAAAATTATATTCTACAGCTGTAGAGACGCTCAGTGGTCAGCAGCATTTGCTGCTCTTACAGAAGGCTCCAGTTGAATTTCCAGTACTCACATGGTGGCTCCCTGCCTTCCATAACTCCAGATACAAGAAAGTCTTCTGGTCTCCACAGGCTACTGCATACAGGCAGCATACATAAACTCACAGAAGCACACACACATACATATATTTTTTTATTTCTTAAATTACGTTATGAATTCATATTAACTTTATTGCTCAGAACCATATTTATTGCCTTACAAACTTGAGTGAGATACTTAAAAGTTTGTCTTGTTTACTAATCTAAAATAATAATCATATCATGCAGGACTTAGTATAAAGTTTATTTATCACATTCTGTAACGGGCATACAAAAAGTTCATATTCATTATTTATTGAAATAACTTGAATAGATTTCTGTACTTTCAGATCAACAGTTTCTAAGTTCCGGTATGAGAGTCCAGTTCTTGAGGATTAGGCCCTCGTATGTAAAAATTTAGGAGGTAGAGAAGGTTCCAATTGTACAGAAAGTAAGATGCTTCTCACATTTTGTTCCTAGGAGAAAATTTAAATCTTTCATTTTCCAAAGACATAGAAGCGAACATGGTACAGACATACATTATAAAAGGCACTGTGGCAGATTTCATGCTTCAGAGATAAACAGATAATCATTACCATATACAAGTTCAAAATAGTATGGAAGTAATTTTTCATGGGAGATTAACAGCTGAAGCCAGAAATGTTTGTGGTTGTTCATATGGAAATTGCTTTGTTAAATGAATGTAAGAACTAGGCAAGTAGTCAGTAAACCCATATGAAGTGGTATGTTAAGTGTTCAAAATTCCATACAGAATGGCCCTGACTCCAGATAAAGCTGTGCATATTCATAGAATTCTTTGTCTTTTAGTGTTTGAATCATTTATGAGCACAACTGTTTTAATGGAAACAGTTTTTCCTCTCCTGGTTTTGTTTATTATCAGAGTATAGTGTTTCTGTATGTATGCTCTGAAGTGTCCATAACAAGCTTGCATCCCAAAAGGGACTGCAGAACTATTTCTGGTGGTCTTTGAGTCTATAATTGCTGCCAGCTGAAGAAGCAAAATCCCAATAAGTTGAAGAAACTTTCACAAATAACACTTACCATAATTACAAGGTATAAAGCTCAGTGTGTAGTTTATACAATAAAGTCCTAACTAACCACAAAGCACACACATCTAGTCAAATGGTGGTCCTCACAGAGGTACACATTAACCTTTTGCTTGACACAGAACTTGTTTAGATTTATTAAAGTCGTCTGACTGGGCATTTGAAATGTCTTAAAAAACCCTTTTGCAGGCTTGCCTCTTTTGTTGGGAGCCATTTAAAGAGCATGTCACAATTAATAAAAAACGCCATCTTCAAAGGGTAGAAGACCTCCATTTTGCCTAGTGTTTAGTACGCTGAAATCAAGGCCACTCATTGCTGTTGCTTATTTAATGGTGTGCTCTAGTTTGAAGAGATACAATATAAAAAAAATGAGATCCCAAAACAAAAATATTACTCAGTAATCATACCATACAGTTGCCCCATCCATAGTTGAGCAAGGAGGTGAAGTTATTACATACAGCTGGGTTTCAGGTTTTAGTAATCTTGAAAGGAGCAGATACTCACTTTTCATTACTGACTGTGTATCCAGAAGAAGGAGTTTAAAAAGAGAATGAATCTATCTTTGCTCACAGTCTCATGCTCTAGTCTTAGTTGCTTGGCTCCACCATTACTGGGCCCTGTTGAAGCAGAACTTAATAGGTGGATGGGACATTGGTGAGAGCAGAGCGGCTCGCCTCTTGGTGGCTGGGAAGCAGAAAGCTGTGGGGAGGTGGGGTCTGGGGAAAATACGGACCCTTCAAAAGCATGCCCCAAGGACCTAGTGACAGACTTCCTCCTACAAGATGTTACCTCCTAACAACCTATTCAGCTACAGGCTCATCGATGGATTGATTATCTGTGTTCTCTAGCATGGTTTCAGAGATAGACCTGACTGGATGGTGAGAGAATTTTGTTAATTAGATTGAGGTGAAATAGATACCATACCACGTAGGTGTCACCAATCCCTGGTTTAGTTCCTGGACTGTACGAAAAGGAAAGGGCTAGTGAGCACAAACATTCATTGCTCTCGGGGTCTTGACTGTGACTACCTTTGACCACGTACCTCAAGCTCCTGCTGCCAGGATGTCTGCTAGAACAGACTGTCCCCTTAACCAGCCAACCCTCCTCGACTAAGCTGTGCTGGTTGGGGTATTTTATTACAGCAACAGGAAAATTAACCAAGAAGCTTCTTGGGACAGGTAGCCCCTCCTCCACAACATCTCAGCCTCCAGAGCCCTTGTACTTTGGGACTAGAATGTGAGGGGCAGCCCCAACATCTGCAAATTCCTTAGCGTCATTTGTCCCTTGTATTGCTACTATCTCCTGGTTTCTGGTTAGATAGCTGATCCACACTATTGCCCACTTGCCATAATGAGTAGAGTTTGACTTACGTTAGGATGGCTGCTACTTGCTCTTTCTTACCAGTATAGTTAGGCCAAACAGATCCCAGATCCAAGTTATGCAGGTTTTGTTGTTGTTGTTGTTTTGTTTTGTTTTTGTTTTTGTGAAGGGTGAGTGGTAAGCAATTAAGTCTTTAAGACATTTTGATCACTTTTTACTATACACAGTTAGGAGTCAGGCCACCTCTTTACTACTTTGCTTTGGAATTATTTCAGCTGAATATTCTTCATTTTTTTTTTTTTTTTGTACTGCCTTCCACAAAGAACTAAAACACAGCCAGTTTCCAGTAATAAGTTCTATTTCCATCTGGAGACTCATCAGAATAGTCTTTGCTGTCCAGATTTTCTATCAGCTGTCCAGGAGTGCTTTAGTATTCTTTTGGGAGATTGAAACTCTGCCTACAGGTCTCCTGTTGTCTTTCTGAGCCCCGCTACAGTTTTTAAACAGTATACTCAATGCAACACATGCTTTTCCCTGCATGTACTCAACATATCTACTCCCTTCCCAGTTCTAAGCCTCCTCCACATTTCTAGATTACAGCACCTCCTCTGGGTACATATTTTCGGTCTCTTCATGCTGCTATGACAGTATCATAGACTGGGTGACTCATGTGCCATATAAATTTATTCCTCACACACATTTTTTCTTTTTGGTTTGTGTGTATGGTAGAGGGTAAGCATGGGTGGGCAAACATGTACATTGCTGTGTGAGTGGATAGCAGCCTGAACTCGTAGTCATTCTCTTTCGCTGTTGATCCCGTTGATTTCTGAGATGGAGTCTTCCTCCCACTGAAGCTGTAGCCCACCAACTGGCTAGGCTGGCCGGTTGGAAGCCCCAAGCATCTTCTCTTACCTCTCCAGCACTGGGATTGCAGGTGTGTGCTGCTGTGCTCTACACTTTACACGGATGCTAGGGACCTGAACTCAACCTCTAAGGTTAAAAAGCAAACATTTTGCACACCACGCCACCATTCTCCATAGTTCATGAATCTGGGAAGTACACAATCAATGTATTGACAGATTGTCTGTTGGCTAAGGGCCTCCCTCCACCATAGCTTACGCAAGTCATCTTTTCACCATGGCCTCACCTGGTAGAAGTTTCCTAAGTCAGGTTTGTAAGAGAACTAGTCCTAGGAATGATTAAAGGAATGTGTTACCCAGTCACCTATTGTAGCAGGAATCTTAAAAGTTCTTATTAATAAAATCAAACCTGAGCCAGTTATTGGGGTGAATGCTGGAAAATCAGAGAAGAGAACAAGCCATAGCTATCTCACCTCGGCAGTTCCTCAGCTGATCCTGTTTCCTCAGACTGGATGCCTCTCAGCTGAACTCAAAAGCCTGAGTGCTTAACCAGCCAAATGCTTCTAGTTCCTGGTCTTCATGCCTTATATACCTTTCTGCTATCTGCCATCACGCCCTGGGATTAAAAACTCACTTCTTGGGATTAAAGGTGTGTGTCACCATGCCTGGCTGTTTCCAATATGGTCTTGAACTCACAGAGATCCAGAGGGATTTCTACCTTTGGAATGCTAGGATTAAAGGTGTGAGTGCCACCATTTTCTAGCCTTTGTATCTAGTGGCTGATCTGTGTCTGACCCCAGATATGTTTATTAGGGTACACAATATTTTGGGGGACACAATACCACCACAACCTACCACTGCCATTACCCACCAAATGTCATCACACTTGGAATTAGGACTCAATATCTGAGTTATGGGGACATGTACATCAAGTTCCTGGCAATCTTTTGGAGATGTTATTCAGCTGAGTCTAATTTAAGCAGTAGGGTACAGAAAGCCATCACCTCCTACACATATCTGTGTTCACTAGCAGTGCATGAGAGGAAGAGAATGCATTCTGGGGCACCTGCCAATTACTGCAACTTGCTGAATGAAAGCAAGGGTCTGTGTGGGGAAGTTGACATATGCCTTTTGTAAATCCATTATTTCACTTAGAAATGGATAGTTTAAGAGAGATAGAAGGCACTGAAGCTCTGGGACTTTGTTTTTATTGATATGTTTATTTATAGTCTAAGAATTAGTAAAAATGTTGAAGACAGAGTCTTCTAGGTTCCTGTCTCCTAGCTTTTTTTTTTTTAACCACAGAAACCCAATTTTATTTTGTAATGTGGGTGGCTTCTCTGGTGTAATTGATTCCCTGGAGTGTTTGTTTAGAGAGACCCTGTTGCCTTCTCTCTTGCTGGCATGCATGGAAGGCATCTAACATCACCACATTAAAGAAACAGTCTTTATTTTCTTCAAGGCAGTCATCGTCCTTTCTCAACACAAAACGCGTTCTTTTTTAAACATTATAACGGTGTTATTTCTGTCAAGTGTTTCATTGAAACAGTTCATTCTCTAGAGTGATATGATTGGTGCACTGTAGACAGTATCATAAATAATCTCAGGTGGACCCACTGTGTGAACATCTCAACAGGTATTTATTTTATACTGTGTATTCTCAGTCTTGATTTTTATCTTATGTGAACTTGGGGTACCAACCAGAAAAGAACAGTGTTTTTGTTTTGTTTGGTTTGGTTTGGTTTTTTGAGACAGGGGTTTCTTCATGTAGTTTTGGTGCCTGTCCTGGATCTTGATCTGTAGACCAGGCTGGCCTTGAACTCACAGAGATCCGCCAGGCTCTGCTTCCCCGAGTGCTGGGATTAAAGGCGTGCACCACCACCGCCCAAGAACAGGTTTTGAGATTTGAAATGGTGACATAGCAGAAGGCTTGAGCCTTAAGACAGAAATGTGTTTCCTGGTTGTTACAAGTGGACATGGTGAAGAATGGGAAAACATGGGAAGAGAGAGGGAAAGAGGTAGGTGGAGGAAAAAAATGAGTAAAAGAGTTATAAAAACTTAAACTTCATTCCTCATTTGAAATATTACTGAACATCTTCTGTGGACTGGGTCAAAAGTTTGGAGCAAAGCTGTGTGAGATACAGGCATCTGGAACTGCTGCATGGAGTTTCATGAGATGATGGGGGTCTGGGATTGCTGCATGGAGTTTCATGAGATGACAGGCATCCGGAACTGCTGAATGGAGCAGGCCAGAAGACACTCAGTGAAGGACAGAACATGTGGATAGGGACATGTACTAAGAGGGGACAGTGAGAGGCTAAGATGAACATGTTTGATTTATGGAGAAAGACTTTTCTTGAGTAGAAGGAATGAAATGAAAAATCACTCCTTTGTGCAGGCAGAAATATGGAGTTGACGGAAGTATCATGGAGAAAGGAATCAGTGTATTAAGGACCTGTGGCAGAAGACTGGGAGTGTAAAATCAGCTGATATAGTTCGGTTGAGGAGAAAGGAGCAATATAATATGTCAGTGACAAATGGGAGCAATGTCACCCTCCTTTAGCATCATGGGTGTGTAATGATAATTAAATATTGGATGGTGGCTAAAATTTTCAATTATGTTTGTATGATTTTGATTTATTTTTCAATAAATTGAAATTGAATTTACATAGCCAATTTTTATAATAGCTTAAGAAATATAACAGTGTTTTCTGTTTATAGCATTTAAGATAGGAACAGTTGTCTACTCTACATTCAATTTTAAGATAAAAATAGTAATATCTTGTCTGGACCACTGTCTTTCCCCCCTCTTTTCCTTTCTTCTGTCAACGTTGTCCTCTGTTCTAGTAAGGTTCCTGTTTTACTTCAGTAATCATAATTTCTATAATTACAACATGTTTTGCCTTTTCTTAAATTCCTGTCATTACAGAATCTTCCTAAGACTCTTCCTATCTGACTACATCTTGGAAGGTTATGAACTCTTTCTTCATTTACACTCTTCCCCTGGCTCTTTATCACAAAAATCTCCCCTGGTTTAATATCTAGTTTAGATCCATCCTTCTTGCCAAGTTACTCTTGTGTCCCTCAACTTCTCCTCTGTTCACTAAAGCCCGTGGTTTTCTGACTTTACTGCTCCATGAACTCAGAGACTAGTTCAAACTTCTCATTTTGGTGCTCTTCAAACCATAAGCATAGACACTCTTTCCAAAAGCTCAACTTGTCCATTTTGGAAAAGAAGAGGAAAATGTCATCATGGTCACTGACACTATTCGGGAGACTGTGATGAGTTTAAAGATTTTTAAAATAAATCTTCATTTCTTCCTATGAATACCCAGAAAAACTAAAAGTACATCTACAACTTCAGTTGATGAGCATGCAAGACCCCCAAATTTTCTAAACTATTCTTTTAATGAAATCTTGACCAAAGTTAACATATTGACTGTTTAATTTGAAGAATGCTAATGGCATTCCTTATGAAAATCCTCATGAGATTTGCCATTATAGATTTTGTGATTGGTTGTTTTGAACAGTCTATAAATATAAAATCAAATTACTAGAATTTAAATTTCTAATTTTTATTATTGATTAGTCTACTTCAGTTTCAAAAGTTGATACTTTCACATACCTCAATCCTTCACTATAGCCATTTTGGGGAGTTTATTTCATTGTGATTTGCTGTTGTGATTATAATTTTTACTCTTCCATAATTGCTTATTAGCAATGTTTTGAAACCTGCCAAATTTTGAATGTAATCGTCAAAAATATTGTTTCATATTTTCTATTCATTTTATGTAGGAAAATCTATTATTTTGTGGGTTTATCAGTATCTACCTATTTATTGAACTCTGTTAATAATTCACCTGTATTTTCAGCTAATTATATATAAAAAGGAACATAGATTTATGTTTTGCTTCCAATAGTTAACCCTTTGTTTCATGTGTCACATTTTGTTTCCTTTTTCATTACGCTGCCTGAGAACCTAAGTACGCTAATATAATTCCATTTATCCATTGGTGGGTTGTGAATGGTGTTGGATGCTTTAGGCATCTGTGTAGCTCAGCTCTCTTCTTCCTTTCACTGGGACAAAGTCCCTATTATAAACAAATTAGAAAGAGGAAAGGTTTACTTTGTCTCACACATCCAGAAAGTTCACTCCATCACCATTTAGCTCCATGGCTGTTAAGTCAGTAACAAGATGATCATGGTGAGAAGCTTTGTAGAGCAAATCTCTTTATAATGTGATGTGCAGGACAGCAATCAGAGAACAGAAAGAACCAGTATCTCAGAATCACCATCAACTACACCTCTGTAGCAGGCTTCCTTCATTCACTTTGAAACAGCATCACAGGCATGCACTCATCTTTACTATATGAGCCAAACTGCAGCAGCATCTAATTTAAAAGATCTTTTGTTTCTGATTTATTAAAACACATTGTTAGAGTCTTTTTTGTAGCACATTTTACTGTGTGTGTGTGTGTGTGTGTGTGCGCACACGCACGCGCGCAGTAAATGTGTGGAAGTCACAGGTCCACTTTCAGGAATCCGTTCTTTTCCTTCTACCATATGCGCCCCAGGGCTCAAGCCCGGGTTGTAAAGCTTGACCACAAGCTCCTCCACCCATTGAGCCATCTCTCTGGCCTCTACTAGAGATGCCTGTGTGCCGCCTGAGCTTCGAGTGAGTCCTTCCATACACCTTTATAGTGTATATTGAGATGAGAAGAGAATGTTGTTCTTTATTGAAACTTTCCATTGATATAATATTCATTTTTCAGATTGTTTTCATCATATAATGCCACTTATTTCAGAGTCTTAGAGCACCTTACTATTGTAATTCATTCCCTGAACAAGTTTGGGGATTAACTGTTTATGTATTCTGCTCTCTTTTCTTGTGCAACTTAGTTTTCTATGATCAATTCTGCTATGCTTGCTTTCAAGCACATCCCGTAAGTTATTGGTCATTTATGGAGTGTTCATCTTGGTTATCTTCATGTCTCACTTCCTCATCTTAGATATTTTGTGTCTCTTCTTTCCCCCACCCCCATATTCTAAAAGACATTCTGACTTGTGTCCTTGGTAGTTTGATCTTTTTTTTCATACTGCTGTATATACTATTGAAAGGGTTTGCGTGATCACATCCTTGGTAGTTTTCAGAATCTCTAAATGCAGTTCTTACTAATTTAGACATTACTTTTAATCCTTACTTATTACTCACCTATTAGTAATGTTTTCTTTGCATTATTAACTACAGAAACACACTCATCTGTTTTTTAAATTTAGTGACCTTATTTCATGATATTTGCCTCCCACAAACACTGGATTCATATTAATCTTTGCAATTCATGAGGCAGTTTTAGTGATTCTGAAGTAGAATGCAGGAGTTATTTGTATATTGATTGGCTGTTTGATTTCTGCAGAATACTTTTCTTTCTGGAATTTCATTGCCAATATAAGGCACTGGTGTTGCTCTGGACCAAGTACCCAGCCTGCCTCATTCAAAAAGAGATTAAAGGATGCATTTTTACAAAGCTTTTTACCAAGGTTAGAAAATGAAGAATGGATGATCTTTTTTACTGTTAGATGTTTCTCAATTTATTATGAAGTTATGTACAAGTAAATTTACCATTCAACAATATGAAGTCAAAAATCATGTGCTGCACCTAACTTACTGAGCATAATAGCTAGACAGCATGGTGTGCATGCAGCTGTTACCTTTGTGATTTGCCTTGTATAACTGGGTAGCTTGCTACCATTGCCCAACATGGCTAGAGCCTATAATATTATATATTGCTCATCCAGGAAGAGAAAAAAATGTAAACTTAGAAGCACCATTATTGTCAGGCGGTGGTGGCGCATGCCTTTCCTCCCAGCACTCGGGAGGCAGAGGCAGGCAGATCTCCGTGAGTTCAAGGCCAGCCTGGTCTACAGAGTGAGATCCAGGACAGGAACCAAAACTACATGGAGAAACCCTGTCTTGAAAAAACAAAAGAAAAAAACAAAAAACAAAAACAAAACAAAACAAAATGAAGCACCATTACCTTGAGATAGGTAAACTCATAAGTGAAACTATAGTATGTTGGGAATGGTCTGTAGTTCTATAAGTACCTAGCTATTCTCACATTTTGAGTAAAATCTTTTTTGCTCCTTTATTTTCTTTCTTCATGTTGAAGAAACACAAAACTAACTTTTTTACTTCTTGGCATGTTTGGGATAAGGTGTTTTTTGTTTGTTTTCAGCTTGGTTCCATCTTTTATTGTTTCTCATGAATTGCCCATAATTTCTATCACAATATAGCATTTCCTTTCTTTTCTACTATTGTACCTCATACATCCAGTTTATACTTGTGCATGTCTATGTGCATGCACACTTCCATGGTGCACCTCAGCCCACCATCTCTTCTACCCGTGTACATCTGGAAGTGTTTAACTGAGAAGGTGTGGTTTGTCCTAGGCCTTCATCTTATACTTCACTTGATCTTTTCAAATAAGAAGTATTTATAATAAGAAAAACAGCTTTCTGGTATATGCTTGTCATCCATTAACTCATTTTATAAAATTCTAAAAAAAATGAAATTTTCTTTAAATGTTGGAATTTATAACATTCTAAAAAATGTATTTATTGAGGAGAGCATCATTATAATTCCCATTACTTTCATTCAATAGTTAAGAACCCATTTTGTCGTAGCTATTATCTTTCTCAAATTGTCTTCAAATTGCTGGTGATTATTCTCTAGTTGATACATTGGCTTATATTTAATGCAGTTCTAAATTATTCTCCTGGGTTGCATTAAATAAATGAGCTATTTTTAGATACATTATACATTATGTAGATGACCGTAGAGTAAATGGTGAAAGTGATGTTTAGTATTGTTTCATTGCTGAAAAAGCAGAGTACTCATCATATTTAGGCGGAAAAACCCAGCTTTATGTTTATTTTAATAAAAAATTTTAAAGTGTTATATTATTGTAGATAGGAATTCTTCTTTCATGACTTCCTCACCCCATCATTCAATAAAAACCAGGGATTATATTTTAAAAGCTAGTTCAGTTGTCTGTATTTAGAAAAGATGTGATTAGCAGTTTTAAAAACAGGATAAGTGTTTGTTGATTAAATCAAATTTAATTCACATTTTTAGTTTTTCATTTCTTATTAAATTAAAATCTATTTTATAAAATTTTTGGTATTCAACAAAACCTTTACATATTTGTCTCTGAAATTGTCAAGCCATTTTTCTGAAATGTTGAGAATTATAAGTAAGGGAGTTAAACCACCGGAAGTTCTGAAGCCCTTTTGAATCCTAACTCATATTATCATGATGGGTGCAGCATTTCTTTCAATGCCTCCTAAGCACTGTACAACTTGGCACACAATCTGTAACCACTGCTTATCATCACCATTGCACATTTACTAGGTGACCTGTGTTTTGTATGGCCCTTTGGTGGAGCTGTAAGAGTATTTTGGAGAATCTCCTTGGCCCTTTGCAGATGATATGGAAGTAGACATTGTAGTGAAGGCAGGACTTGAAGTTACTGATTTTCAGCCTTGTTTCATGTCAAAAGCCAAGTCCTCAGTCTCACATAGCCTGCCTTTAGACAATCTGAACTTTGACCTTCTTGTGGCTTTCCCATACTTTAGAGAGCTTTTCTGCTGTTTCATGGACCTTGATAACTAGCAACATTCCCAACTAGAGGAAACAACAATTTTTTTTTTGGTTTAAAGGAAGAATAATGCATTCTTAACGTGATTTATTAGTGTTTAACTATCAATCATATTAAAATATATCTTTAGCAGTTACATTCTCCCATATCTTTTTATTAATATGCACACCATAAGCTACCACAGTGATGTTTTGAATCTCTATGCATTATCTTCTGTTCTGACAAAATAATATGCTTCCTTTGTGCTCAGTTCAAAGCAAGAAATTTCTTGTTATTCTTTTAAACAAATCTGTTTTGTGTCTTTCTTAAAATATGTACTTTGGGTGACATGATGTAGAAGACAGAAGATGGGGGGCTAGCATGAAGAAGAAGAGAGAGCCAGCCTGCAGGTGGGGGAAGGGATATACAGGAGGGTGAGGACAAAAGCCGTGGGGTGGGGACAAATGAGAATGAAGCGTAGCGCATGCGTGCAGAGGCCGTGAGGAAACCTATTACTTTTTGTGCTGACCTAAACAATTTAAAAACTATGAACTTTATTCCTTTTATATCTCATATAATTTGATAAAGGTAGTATATGCTAGGGAAGTGATAAGAAATTGTTACCTCACATTGAAAATTATTATGTATGAGGGTATTTCCCCAGTGCTCTATACGCAGGGCATGCAACACAAGCTCTGACCTTCCTCCCATAAGAATTAGATAAGTCACCTCACCCTTTTTCTAAACTTAAAAAAATCTATTTTTAAAATATGTAATGTATCCGCACAAATGCCAGACTGAACAGGGAAAGTGTGGTATATACTCAGAACAGCATTTTATTCAGTTATCAGTAAGAATGAAATCATGTCCTTTGCAGCAAAGGAAGTAACCAGAGATCATGATGTTAAGTGAAATAAGCAGGCTCTAAACTTCATGGGATCCAGGGAGAGGAGGGACCAGAACATTCGAGACAGTTGTGGAACAGAAAGGAAGTTAGGGAGGAAGAGTTATAGAGGTAGTAATGGAGGTGATTATGGTCAGAGGACAGCCTGTGCAGCCATGAAAATTTCTTTTAAAACCAGTTGTTTTGTTGACATACACTAGTTAAAAATTAACGCATGCCAGTTTTTAAAAAATGGGGTAAGCTCCATGTAGGCTTCACTGCTGTTCTGAATAGTTTGTTCCTTACGTGCGATGACTTTTTATGATTTCCTAGCTCTCCAAACATCAGGACCTGAGCAGGATAGACCCCAGCACAAGCTTTGTTTTCATTGTTTTAAGTCCTGGAAATAAACAGTTCATCTTGTAGCAAGAATATACCTCTATAAGACTGCTGCAAGAAATTCTAGAAACTCTTACTGCTGACCTTGAGATGGCTGCTGTTTTCAGTACATTCCTACAACGATTACTATCTGTTTTTGCTTTCATAATGGACTGTTCAGTATGTGGTAGTCTCTCTCATTCTTTTCATCGGAAATGTGTATAATCATGATGGACACTTTCTTTCTTGTAATTATTATTGCTCTGCTAGATTTTAATTATTTATAGCCGTCAGGCATTTATTGGTTTTTTAAAGGCCTTCCAATCCCAATCAGAATGAATAAACAATTAAAAGGAAGAAAGATTTTGCAGCCCGTCTTTTCCTTTTGATTGTGTGTGTTCTATATAACACTTAAATTATTCTTTATGAAATTAGTATATCCAGGAAACTGGAGAATTATGCTTTCGGCTGAGAGAATGGAAAACATGTTAGCATTTCCTTTGTAGGGTTTCCAGGGCGCCACAAGAGAGTTCTAATGTGCTGCTCTCTGCGTTCTGCCCAGATCTTTTTCAGCTTATTCTAATGCTGGAGCAACAATTAAATGCTGCTTCGTCTTTCCTGTGTCCTACACCTCACTGCAAACATGTCGGCAGAGAAAGCAGACGTTCGTTATTTCTCAATATAAAACAGATCCTGCCAGGGAGCCTGCCAAACCCCACAACCGTGACCGTCAAATCAATGCATGTTTTGGTTTAAAGTTTTATTTTTGCCTTTGCTCTGTTTTCTGGGCTCTGGTATCTGTTGTCCCCCATGGCTTATCACCTTGTGGCCTGACAGTTTCTGACATTGACAAGACTTCCTGCCTACCTTTGTAATGTATACGCATGACCACATGACTGTAACAGAAAATGACATTCTGACTCAGTAAATATTTGCTTTAGGTCCACTACATCTGTTTTACAGACTCCCTTTTCTTTTTATTTCTTTATCATTTTGTAAAACATATGTACTTTTAGCTTTTGTCTAGAAGTTACAAATCCTTGACTCATGAGTATTTCAGCTGTCCAATTGGGGATTTATTATTGACCATGGGAATTTAGTTCTCTCACTAGTTTGTATTCATACCATAAAACATAACTAAGCTTTGTAAATTGTGAAGAATGGTTTTGGAGCTGTGAATATGTGATATACCACATAGTGAATTTTCTGATGCTGCTGCTTAAAAAAAGAGCAGTTATATTTGATATTATTTTATATATGTACACACACACACACATACACACAATTATGAAGCTACCCGCCCGGGTTCACACCTATAATCCCAGAAGTCAACAGGAAGATTGTGACTTCAAGGTCACCATGGGTAAAATATCCAGACAGAATATCATGGGGAGGAGAAATATCTAATCTTAAGTCATTTAGAATCATCCTTTCCTTGATAAGACTGTCTCTGATGCTGTTATTTAATGGTGAAACTCTATAGATTTGGTCATTGATAAGACTGTCATCTCTGGTACCTTTGTTGAATGGGGAAGCTCTATAGATTTGGCCTCTGGTTTGGAATCTCTGGTTTTCATCAATTAGTAATATAGCTTTGGAAAAAGCTGTTTTCCTTCCTTTGGGATGAGTGTTCAAATAATGGAATTTACCTTGTAGAGTTTGTTATATTTCTGCTACCCTTTTCCATGTGACTTTGAGTTATATAATCCTGTTTTACTGGTGGTAGTTTGTGTTTTATAGTCACATTTGACTTTATATTAATTTAAAACCATTAATGACCTAAAATAGATTGGCTTGTCTGTGGAAAATGAAAAAGTATAATTTTCATTTCCTTTTCACACACCAAGGTTTTGATATGTGTTTAAAAATCCTGTCTTTGTGGAATTATTGGCTGCTTTGCTTTATCTCCTGTTAAACTGTCCATCTTTATCTCTATGAACTGATCTTTTCTGTAATACTAAAGAAAAATGATCCCAGCACTTGTTGAGGTGTGAAAAGCTGTACCCAGGGACCATGGCAGTAGCAGGTCTCCACGGTGGAGTAACTGGCCGGAGCTTGATACACCCCAGAAGTGTGCAGCATGGGAAGGCAGTGGACGGAAGTGCAGATGAGGAGACAGTGGCATCATAGTGTTCCCTCTGTCTTCTGAGACTGTACAAACAAAAGGAAGTTTATTCTAGCCATCTGTGGTTTCTCTACTGTTTTTTAATTCAAACTCTGCTATCTGTAATATACAATGATGTGATTGTATGTAAGATTACCTACAACCTGGGTTCATGGCTATAAATCTAGCACTCATGGGGCTGAGGCAGGTGGGTTCTCAGGAGATTGAGGTGTCACCCTCAATAGTGAGTTGCAGGCCAGCCGAAGCTACAGGGTGAGACTATGCTAAACAACAAAACAATAACAGAAACAGAAAACAAACTAAAAACACTAAAGGAGGGGCTTTTGTTAAGCAATTTTGATAAAAATTCTTACTAGAAACAGGGTAGGGTGGCCAGCTATTCTCTAGAGGAGGGGGAAGCTAAGGAATTGAATCAGAGGCAGTGGCTGATAAGGCAGGAGATATTGGCTAAAACTGGATGAGGCATGTGAGGAGCAAAGACTTCAAAGAGAAGTCGTTTGATCAGTCCAAGTCTTTGTTACCGTGTAAGCACAGGCCACCAAGTTACCTTTTTATTTGTGACTTTTGAAACGTCCCAAGTATCACAGTATGTAATTCCTTGCATTTCTTCCTATATATTTAGTTTCTCTCTTGAACTCCATGCTAACCCCACTTCTAGGGTGATTCAAGCTCACTGGCCAGTGTGAATCTTGGGGACTTTTCCCATTCTTTGGTTCCCAGTGTTTCATTTGCAGATGACACTTCCATGTTCAGACTCACATACACACTTTCTACTTTGTCTTTTCATGGATGTCTTCCTAGCCCACCAGGTTAGTCCAAAATAGACTAGGTTGTTGTATGCATGCAAATCCTATGATTGGTGACTCACACATGTACACACACAGACACATGCACATCTATGATATGCTGTCTGCTCTGAAGTCTTTTCGTGACTGTAGAGACCCAAGCTTTCTTTGGAAGAGTGGCTGGTCTTTGAATGTCTTCTAGTCCCGTGAAGTCTAGCCCCGTGCCCTTTGGTTTCAACTGTGGCTTTCCATTTTTCATCCTACTTGACAAATGTTGTGTTTCTATCTGTCAGCTTTGTCCATTTAGAAAAAACATTTGATTTATTTTATTCACCTGGTCATTTGTTTTTGCCTTGCTTTTTCTTTTTTTCTTTTTTTTTTTTTTTTCGAGACAGGGTTTCTCTGTGTAGCTTTGCGCCTTTCCTGGAACTCACTTGGTAGCTCAGGCTGGCCTCGAACTCACAGAGATCCGCCTGGCTCTGCCTCCCGAGTGCTGGGATTAAAGGCGTGCGCCACCACTGCCCGGCTTGCCTTGCTTTTTCTTAACTGGTAACTGATTTCAGTTTTTAATATTTTTGTCATTTTTAACTTTTTATATTGAAAATGTTTCAATCTTACCAAAAGAATTTAAGAACAGTACAAGGCACTCATGTCTGCTTTGAGACAGAATATCTTACATCATCAGATTATGTAAACTTGGAAATTAACATTAATGTAACTCCATTATCTAACCTTCAAATAGCTTTCTTCTTTTTCTTGTTCTGGAACCAATGTTGCATTTTGTCTTGTCGACTCCTTTAATTTGAAGGTATATCTTTGGCCTTCTAGGAGCATGCACTTTGAAATCTTTATTTGTCTGTGTATTCACTACTGATGTGTGTGTGTGTGTGTGTTGGGAGCATGGAGGCCGGAGGCCGGAGGAGAATGCCCAGTGCACTGCTCTATCCCTGCCTGCTGTGTTCTCTTGAGATAGGGTATCTCACTGAACCTGGAGCGAGGCTGCTGAACACAGGCCCCGACTGTTCTCTTCCCAACTTCCTTCCCCGCCTTTGATTCCTTCATACACACAGCCAGTTCTGTCTGGACTCAGTGCAATGCATATGTCCGTGCCTCACTTGTATGCTACTTCCAGGGCTTGAGCCTGGGGTTCTCTTACTTACATAGCAAGGTACTCTTACCCCTTACACTCTCTCTCCCTGCCTCAGCCTGTACTTTGATGAATGTCACATAATTATTTTTTGTAATGTTGCCAACTAGGTTTATATGCTGGTTAGATTTTTTTCTCATGTGACATAAACTGGGAAGATGAACTCTTAATTGAGGAATTTAGTTCCATTAGTTTTGCATTTTCTTGATTGCTAATTAATAAAGAGCCCAGTCCACTGTGGGCATGGCCACTGCTGAGCACATGGGTCTGGGCTATATAGAAAAAGGTAGCCGAGCAAGCTAGGAAAAAGGATCCAATAAGCAGCATTCCTGCATGGTCTCAGCTTCCTGTTTGAGCTCTTCCCCTGGCTTCCCTTGACAGTGGACTGTGATGACGTATAAACTAAATTAGCCTTTTCTTCCCCCAGATTGGTTTGGTCAGAATTTTTACTATAGCAACAGAAGAAGGGCAGTTTCTGTACTGTTTTCTCATGAGTGAGCTCAGGACATGTATTTTCCACAAAAATAGTATAGTATATTTTGTCCACCTCAGTGTATCATATGAAGAGCTCATTATTAATACCAACTTAGATCAGTAGATTAATGTGGTACGTATCTCTACTAAAATTTTATTTTGTCTTTTGGAATATGCAATTATTTTTTCAGGAGATTTCTTGAGACTGTATAAGTATCCCAATTTTCAATCATACTTTGCACACCAATTTTAATATACATCAGTAATTCTTAATGGAAACATATATAGTATTGCTTATCAAATGGTGGGATTCTGTTTCCACTCCATTCTGGTGTTAAGTGGGGTTCTGCAATGAGGAAGAGCTCTCTTCTATGCCATTGTTTGCCTACACATCCCGTTCTCTTCTCATTCTTTCCTCTCCCTTCTGCTTTCTGAGTGGACTAATAGGGGTCTTTGGTTTATTTTACTTTACTTTTTTATTGTGCTCTAAAGTTTCAAGCTTTTGTTGCTCAGATCACCCCAGTTTCAGTTATTGGGAGCATGTCCTGTTGCCTTCCTGTTGTCTTGCTTGTCAACACTGTTGAGTACCTCCTTTCGACACTCCAGAGGCTCTTGTTCTTTTTCCCATTCCCCTGGAGAGCCAGCAGCTTCCCAAGGAGATCCAGCTTTCTGCTTTAGAGAATGGTTTTTAAGAGACCATGATCAGGGCAAACAGGGGTGCTCACCACCCCACTGTGTCGTCGTTTGCAGTCCCTTTAGGTGGGAAGAAATTGGAAATTATGTATACCTCTATACATGGAGCACATCCATTCATGTCTGCTTTTATGTGTGTGTGTTTGTATTAGTATAAAACTGTCTAAACAAAATGGATTTACTCACATCTAACCTGTGTAAACAGAACGGATCCACTCACATCTAACCTGACCACACAGAGTGGATCCACTCACATCTAACCTGACCACGCAGAGTGGATCCACTCACATCTAACCTGACCACACAGAGTGGATCCACTCACATCTAACCTGACCACGCAGAGTGGGTCCTTTGACATTTCAGCCTCAAGCAATGGGAGAAGCCTTCCTAGGCTTCCTTTCTTATACATAACTTTTTTCTCCAATGTATCTTTTTATCATTTCTCTGTAGAATACACAGGACTGTACTGCAGGACTGCTTACCCATGCCTCTGGAGGAGCAAGTTTAATAACCACGGCAGAATAGCTTTGTCTCTCTCATAGAGTACGGAATCAAAATACTGTTCTCCGAATTGGCTATTTTATTTGTGGCTTCCTTCAATTTACTTACTTATAGCACACGTTGGCTCAGTTGCTGTCTTTACAAACCCGTTTTGGAGTTTTCCCATATTCTAATTGTTCTAAGTGGAGTGTGTGGAAGTGACATGGTGTGTTGGCAGTGGGAGTTACGTGAAAGTGCTCCCCAGATTACAGTATCATCTACACTCTTCCACTTCATCGTTAATTTCTGGGGTGGAGGATGATCCATGAATGGAGTTGGTCAAGTATTCCCTCTTGTGTGACAATTTAGGTGACTCCATTCTCTCCTCTTCCTGTGGGTTTGCCTGGATTACCTAAATCAATGCTGCCCTCTTCTGTTACAGTAGCAAAGCCCAGTGGCTTTCTTGGGTGAATTTAGAGGCAGGAGTTTTGTGTTTTCCAGTTGCTTGGTTCTCACTGTACTTCTAGATCCTGGCTTTGTGGATCTGACTTCTTGTTCCCTTCATCACTGGGTATCAAAGATTCCCTGTCCCTCCCTGTGTGTACTTTTGTCCCAGAGAAAGGCAGCCAATCTGAGCCGTGCTTACTCCTCTCCCACAGGTGATGGCCTCACACATGTCACGTGTCTGTATTTTCACACTTATGTTGGGTTTTTTTTCCTGCTACTGACTTTGGATCCACCTTATCCCTTCAGCTTTCCTCTGTCCATGTATTTTCAGCCTTCTCCTAATTGCTGCCAAGGTTTATGAGAGGATGGGGCATGAGAACTTTTTAAAGAACGTTTTCTTTTTCCTCTAACTAAGTCATTTTGAAGTTTGGGATTTTCCTGTCATCATGTTGTATGCCGAGTGGGGGAGAGGTTCATTTGATCTTCTCACGGTTTTCTGGAGAAAAGACTGAGAGCATTGCACTGGCCTTAGCCCCCTGCAAGCCTCAATTGTTCCTTGCCCCTTTATTTTCTTCCAATTTAGAAGTTTCTCATCCTGCTTCCAGACATTTTGAGATTTACTTCCATATTTGTATGATTGTTTAATATTTTAATTAGCCTGCTTTCATTTCACTCATTTTTAACTCATTTTATTTGAGTGTTCATCTCCCAATGAACATATTTCTTACCAACATTGTAATTTTTTAAAATTATCTTATAAATTTAGCTGTTATTTTAATTGTTTCCTAGAACATGCTTGGTGTTTTAGATGTATGCATTTATTTTAAAGTTATTTCTCACTTTCCATTTCTTCCTGCCTCCTAGGCTTCTACTCTGAGATTTGTTCCCATGTGCCTGGGTGACTCTGCAGTGTAAGAAATGTATTTCGCTCATTTGGCAGCGATTGTAACTTTTCAAAAGTAGCATTTATAGCTAGTTTGGTAGCTTAGGGAGAAGACTAGTTTGATTTTGTTTTGTCACTTGGAATAAACTGTTGTTTGATTCTTGGCACTGTTGTTGAAGTGACAAAAATGGCCGATGGCACCGTTGCTGGTGGGTCTGCCCAGTGAACTGCAAGCTCTCTGTAGAGTTAGTGCCCGGGGTTCCCCAATATTTATCTGTATGATTGTTTATTTTCCTCTCAGCTACCCCAAGATTCTTTGGGTTTCATTTATGGTTGAATTCATGTGTTGCTGTATCTGTAGACTAAGAATAATTTCAGCAATAAACCTTTATACATCACTCTCCATTGTTTCCTTTCCTCCTGTGTACAGGTCTGTTAGACATGCGTTACGTATTCTGCGCCCCTTACCGCCCCTCTTAGTCTCTGTTTTGTTGCTTTCTCTTACTTTTTTTGCATAATTTCCTCAACTCTTTCTTTAGTTTTAATAATTTTCACTTCTGCTCTATTTAATTTCTTATTTGATCTGTTTCTGAGCCTTTTTTGCTTAAATTCGATAGAGTCTTGAGTATGTCGATACTGCTTCAAATCTGTAGTGTTTGAGATGTTCCAGTCACATTCATGTTTGAGACTGTTTGCCTATTTTAGGACTTATTTAAATATATTGTAGAATTTAAGTTTTTATTTTGCATCTGGAAATTCTAATGTAAATTCATTTTGATGCTCAACTGTCCTAGTGTTTGCTTTATACCTTGTAATTATGAACACATGTATACATTTACCTATTTATCTGACTACATAATCCATATGAACAAAACAAAACCAAACAACAGAAAATTCTCACCCATATCTAACCACATCTCCATAAACAGATTGTGTGGGTTTCTGAATCATCGAATGGATGAAAGGATTTTCTTTCTGTTCTCCTCTGAACTTACTTCATGCTGATGAAGGGATTTTTAGTTCTTGTCTTCTGTAGCTAAGGCTCACTTAGCTGGGATGCCTTCTGAGTTCACTGGGACAGCACAGTGACTCCTCCGTCTTCGTTAACAACTCTAAGTCTTCAGGAATAATCTTTCCCTCCGAGCCTCCTGTTTCATACCTGTATTCTTTTGTGGGTTAAGAGCACACTATGCTCTTTCCTGGAAGTAGCTGCATTTTTATGTCTTAAGTGTGAAAGCATCATCTGCATGAAACTTCTCCTTAGTGTTCTTTTGCTGATTTTGGATCTTGCCAAATGGGATCTTTAGCAGATCCTGAACTTAATCCAACTCACATTTTTTTTTTTTTACCTTTATAATGATTTCATTATCTGTTGTCTTTTTTCTTAGCTTCTTTTACATATCTGGAGCTAATACCATCACTTTCCTGTCACTACTTTCTTTATTTCCCTTTACTTTTCTAAGATACAGATGTTTTCATGCCTGTTTTATGTAAGCCAGTTTCCTATAACAAAATTAGGCAGGATATTGCATCTAATCGGTTTTTAATTCAACATACATTTATTTTCTGTCTTGGAGACATTTTTACTGACATTGGATCTCTTTGTGTCTTTGGCTAAAGCATCTTCTTTATATCCTTGAGAATGAAAATATGTATCTACCAAGTTTCCTTGTTCCATTCCAAAGCATCATTTTAGTGAAGATGTGTGACCTGGCGATGCACGGAGTTCTTTCCACCTGAGGAACTATTCTTGTGTGCTCAATTTATTTTGCATCCTCTTGATTGGAAACAGATCAGGAAGAAACATGTGTGCCAGCCCTGACCTTGGGAACAGTTGCTTCTGCTCCCATGGAGGAAGGGACTTGGCTGGGTTAGTTTTCAGGCTGAGCCTGACAGAACATACCAAACTAGACTAGAATTCTTTTTGCAGGCTGCAGCTCACTGCTTTCTTTCTTTCTTTCTTTCTTTTTTTTTTCTTGGAAGGATATTGATTTTTTTAAAACAATGGTAAACATATTTTTAGAGAAAACCTGGCATTTACTTTCCTCCTGTTGAACACTTGAGATTATAGCAGTTCTCAACTAGAGGGTTTTTTTTAATTTTGTAAATATTCAAAAACTGTTAACAAAAATCACACGCAATTGTTCCTATTAAGAGTGTGTGTTAGAATTATACTGCTTTCTCTTAGTTCTCTTGTGAAATTTAGAAATACACATTTGAAGCTCTTCTATGAGAACAGTCTTGTAGTGATATTGTGTTCCTCAATATACTGTGCACCTTAATAAACTTATCTGGGGTCAGAGAACAGAACAGCTGCTACATAGACATAGAGGCCAGAAAATGGTGGCACACACCTTTAATCCCAGCATTCTGGAGGCAGAGATCCATTGGGATTTCTGAGTTCAAAGCCACACTGGAAACAGCCAGGCATGGTGACATACACCTTTAATCCCAGGAAGTGATGGCAGAAAGCAGAAAGGTATATAAGGCATGAGGACCAGGAACTAGAGCTGGTTAAGCTTTTAGGCTTTTGATCAACAGTTCAACTGAGATCCATTCGGATGAGGTCACAGAGGCTTCCAGTTTGAGGAAACGAGATCAGCTGAGGAATTGGCGAGGTGAGGGTAGCTGTGGCTTGTTCTGCTTCTCTGATCTTCCAGCGTTCACCCCAATACCTGGCTCCAGGTTTGTCTTTATTGATAAGACCTTTTAAGATTCATGCTACACAAATAATTATAATTTCTGCCTCAGTAGAAGTTGTTACTGCTTGGCTGGAGAGATGGCTCAGCAATTAAGCGTGCAGAGGACGGAGGTGTGAGTTCCCGGCATGCACATGGCAGCTCACAACCTTCAGTTACTACAGTTCCAGGGGATCTCTCACCCTCTTCTAGCCTCCCCAAGCTTCTGCACACACATGGCACACACGTAAGTATACACGTGTACTCATGCAGGCTCGCACACATACACATAAGTAAAAAAGAAATTTACCTGTTCCCCTGCTGCCATCTATATATGAAAAAAAGCTTTAAAAATCTATTTCTTTGACCATTCATCATTTTATCTTTGAATCAAAGGCATCATCTGAACATAGATAATCTTTGGTGTCATTGGGTGATTTTTTTAATTTCTGTTTTTTGGTATGAGTACTTTGCCTTTGTGTAAGTTTGTGTATCACATGTGGGCTTGGTGCCTGAGAACAGAAAGTGTCACATCCCATGAAACTTGAGTGACAGATGGTTGTGAGACGACACATGGGTGCTGGGAATTGAACCCAGGTCCTCTGTGAAGGAGCAAATGCTTTTAAACACTAAACTGTCTCTCCAGCCCCCTTTTGCTAAGTTTCTTTTCATGTTATTTGCCAACCAGTACCTAATGTGTGGATTTCCTGCTTGTGCACCTACCTTATGTGAAATGGTGCTTCTCATGTGGTGGATCCTTGGCATTTAATATAGTGCAGAAGAGTAGATCCTCATTGTTGTTCATTATGCATGATTCTCAGACCACTGTTGTTTCATAAGAGGGGAAATGTAGCACCAATTCTTTGTTTTTTACATGTTTTCCAGCTGCTGAATGAAATACAGTAGTGGATGTATTCAGCCTGTGGCCTGCAGGCTTCAGGAAACTGTGAATGCTGTCTAACTCAGAACTGCAAACTGGATTAAAACAAGAAACTTTTCTCATAATTTTCCCCCTTGTAACACCATTGCATGGGTTGCAAGCATGAATTTGGTGCATGATAATGGCATGTCACTTTGTCAAAAGTTGCACATGACTTATTGGTTATTTCAAACATGACATATATTAATTAAAAATTCCAATGTATCATAGTTGTCTTAGTCTTCTGTAAAACCTGACCTTTTGAGAATTGGGTGATCAAATTACCTACAGATATGTACATGAACATATAGAGTGAGTACAATGAATATAGCATGTGAAGTGTAGAATACAACTTGGGAAACTTCTCCCTTAGCACCTTATGACTTAACTAAGAAGGAAAACTTGTAAATATGATAACTATAAAAATACTAGTAAGACATTTTGAGTGAAACTATAGAAACAAATTGCTGATATATAAAGTACTTTTTGAAGGAAGCTGTCATAGCTGAGTCTTTGAAAATTGATGTGTATTAGAAAGACAGTTATTAGGAAGCCATTTCCTGGAGAAAGAGGCACAACCACAAAAGTGGATTCCAAATTCTTTTATGATGTCATTTATAAATAATATCAGTAAGTGAGAACGTCAGAAGTTTGCATCAGGTTGATTGTGGGTACTCTGGAATGAGAGTATGAAATGCTGATGAGAGTAAGTCTCAGTGAAATGTAACCAGTTCCTGGTGGGCTTTCATGTAGCTACAGGCAAAACCAAGAGGATGCGACACATTAGAGCACTGTGGGCACACCTGACGCTGTGCAGACAGACTGAGCTTGGAGTCTGTCGGGAGAGAATGTCAGAGTGGAAAATGAGTGGCCTGGGTCACTGTTGAGTGAGTTGTAGAGGTTCACAATAGTTTGCTAGTCAAAGAGTACAATGCATGAGAGATCGCCTTTTCAGATTTATTGTGTTATAAAATTGATACTATGAGTGATGTTATAAGAAAATGAGGCAGAATTGTGTGACAAGTTCCAGCTCTGTAAGCAATTGACACAGCAATTAACTGCTTTTTCTTCTGGCCGGACATCTGGGGTTTCCCTCTCCACATTTCCCCAATTTTAGTCAGCGCCTTTGTTATCACTTCCTTCTTCTTCCTATTCAGCAAAGAACTGGTGGTGCCTCCTAGAGCGTTCCTTTGTGTTTTATAGTTAATAACCCTGGGTATCCCATTTTTAATCATTATCCCACCTCACAAATGCTTACTGAGCATCAATTGACCTGCATTAGGCAGAAAATAAGGGGGACAGAAGCTATGTATGGTGGCTGATTATCAGTGACCCCAAATGTAGTTTCCATAATATTTATTACTTAGACTTTGCAGAGATAGGTTTTCTTTTTCCCCATAGGAGAAAGAAGAATCTCTCTCTCTCTCTCTCTCTCTCCCTCTCTCTCTCACTCTCTTTCTTTGTTCTGAATAATGAACAATAACCTTTTCAATAATATATTAAATAAACCAAATCAGGTAATAATAAGAATATGACCACTTTAAATGCTTCTCTTTTAGAAAGGGCCATTTTCCTTTTTCTCTAACCTGTCAAAGGGTGATTACTATGACCTGCCCTGAACACTTAAGCCTATGTCCACTAGATGACAGTGTGTCACCACTAGACCTCTCCCCATATCTGCAAAATACATGTAAAAACAGAACCAAGTAATTCTGATTTGATATTATTGATGATATTAATTAATGTAACAAGACGATTAAAGGTTTATAAAATCTACTATTGATATTTTTTGCTTTGTGTTTGGAATTAATAGATATAGCCAAACATATGTACAGATATGGTGTTAACAGTTGTGTTTGTTTAAGGTATTTGAAGGATTTAGGAACATAAGAATTAATGTTATGCATTTACCAAAACAAGATTGATAAAAGTGAAGGGTGTTAATAGCAAAGTATAAGCAACCTGAATTTATGAGTAGTTTTGTAGCTCCAGGAAGCTGAGTTCACTGTTGGGTTTGGATTTGGAATTTGCCTAGACAATACAATGTTTACTTTTCTGGAGATTTTTAAATCTCCTGAGACATCTGAAGCCTAAATATATATTCATATATTTTAACTTTATGGTTCTCAGCAAAATTCATTGCATTCCTTAGGAGTGGTGTGTATGGAGAATGAATATCTCAAAAATTTCCTTTTGTGTTTTCTGTAAAGATTGGGAGAACAATGACATCATAGCCTTTCCTGCTATTCTTTGAAACTTAGCTCTAAAAACCTACATGTTTTATTCCCACAGCCTAACATAAACATAATTACACGTCTTCAAGTGTTGACATCTGCATACTTACAGTGATGAGAGTTAACAGTTTGAATCCACTTTTTAAAGAGATCTTCTACTTTAAGTACTCTGGAAATAGTTTCTCCAAAAATTTCCTTTTGTCAGAATTAAAAGGCACAGCGAGTAAGAAAAGAGTGATGAAGACACAGCTCTTATGATCTCAGCCACTGTTGTGCTTTCCGAATGCCACTTCTGTGCAAATTAATTTTGGAACGGGAGCTTTTCCTGTTGTAAATGTCAGGATGGAACTGGAGAAAGGAAAAAAGAGCTGCCAGGAGTTGAGGGGGAATTGCTGTGGTGACATTAAAGAATCAAATATTTTCAAAAAGCTCACTAGAGGCTTAGAAGTCTCATAAGGATCTCTGCCCCAAGACTTACTTCTGGGCAGAAGGTGAAAGATATGATGGACACGAGACAATCAGTTCATCAACAGACAACAAATCACACACATGGGATAAGACCAAAGTAACCTGTAGGCTTCTACACACAAAACTTAATTGCTGTGGAATAAAATTAGAATATTGCCTTATCTGTTAAAAAGATAATTTTTTTAGGGCAAGTTCTACAAAGAGCAGTGTACAAGTGATAGGAAGGAAAGTGGGTGAGGCTTAATTGGGCATGGGGGATGGAGACCAATACAGAAGAAGAGCAATGGAGGAAAGATAAATCACACTAAGGGGGGTTGAAAAAGCCATAGGGAATCATATTGTTTTATATTTATTTAAAATTACATGTAAGTATGTGGTGGTTTGAAGGAGAATGCCCCCCATAGGTTCATATATTTTAATACTTGATCCTTAGTTGGTGAAACTGTTTGGGAAGGATTAAGAGGTGTGGCCTTGTTGGAAGAGGTGTGTCCTTGATGATAGGCTTTGAGGTATTAAAAGACTTACATCATTTCCAGTGTCTCTCCATCTACTTGCTACTGTGGATCGGGATGTGAACTCTCAGCAGTTGCTGCCACCATGAACTATAACCCTAGCAAACTGTAAGCTAATTGAAGCACTTTCTTTTATAAGCCATTTTAGTTGTAGTGTTTTGTCAAAGCAAGAGCAAAATAACGAAGACAAAGTGTGTGTATACATACATAATTTTTCAATGATGTGTGCCACTTGGGGAGATAATGATTCCCCCAAGAGTCATGGACTACATGACAGAAATTCCAGTACCAGGTATGAGAAACCTCCTTTTGCTTTGTTGATTAGGCAGTCCAAGAGACTCCTTAAACAATATAGGATGCTGCTTTTCTCACTGGTTACCTCCCAGAAGCTGAGGGTAAGTTTCTGTTGTTGAGAACAACTTGCACTTTGGACAAAGGATTTGGAAGACTCGAGCTGGATCTGAGCTGAGAGTTGGTCTTCAAATTACTGGAAGGTGCTATGCAAGCTACCAAGAGAAGTAATCAGCTATGATGCCTATAATCCACAACAATAAACCACAAACAACCACATCCAGTGCAGAAAAATATTCATTAAAGGTGCAATCGTAGCTCTTATGTCTTGGCACCAATTAGCTGTCCAATTGGACTTAAGCCTCCCTGGACATGAGGGAAATCATACCTGGTAATGGAAACCTAGCCACCTACTCATGGCCAGTGTTATCATGGCTCTAAGAAGAGAACTTACTGCTGCCACTGTACTCAACCAGTATGATTCCTAACTGTCTTCTGACCACTTATCCTTATGCTGTAGCTCTCACCAATCATCAAAGAAGCTCCTCTTTGCAGCAAGCAGAAACCATTATAGAAAGTCACAACAGATCAAAACCAGAGAGCACCTGATATATTTATAGCACAACCCCTATACCTCAGGTTTAGGGAGCATCACTGAAGAGGGTCAGAAATAATGTAAGAGCCACAGGAACAGAGAGTATGCCCTAGTGAGATTGATTCCTCTAGAAATGACAGGAAAGCTACATCCATGATGCTTCAACACTGTGGCTGCCTAAATAAGACCTGAAGCTTGACATCACCAATGGACATGCTAATGTGTAAGGGGGAAATCTCATAGGGTCCCAAACCCTAGACAAACAGCTATAGGCAAAGGACTGCAAAGAGAGGCAGAATTAGTATTTCTTGGTACTTCCTAATTGACTATCCAAAAATAAGTGGTCAGTCCTGAAATCACATACATACAAGTAACAATAAACAGGCTCAGCAGGTTGCATTTATATATTTATGCACACATATATGTATATATGCATATACATGTGTATCAATAATAATTAAAAAGATACTGTTAATTTGAGAGGGAGTGAAGGAGCCTATGGAGGGGTTAAGGGAGGGAAGAAATATAACAATTTTAAATTTCAAAAATAAAATATAATTTGGATGAGGAAAAAGGTAAGGGTTATTAGAACTTGTGTGTGCATGTGCATGCACACAACTTTTGTACAAGTATACTATATTTCAACTCAATCTTGAAATTGTAGGTGGTAGAAAAGTAAATGAGCAAAATTTCCTAGGTAAAACTCATGGTAAATTCTGGTGCTCAGTATTGCAGTTTAAGGATATAGAACATTAAAAATAGTCATTTTGTGTGGTTCCCTTGTTGTTATTCCTTACACTTTCAAAATCTGACAGTTAAGCTTCGGTATGTCATTGAGTAATTGTTATGCACTGAGTAAAACTAAGGACAAACGTGGTCACTTTTAGCTTGACTGCCACAATATATTGCTTCACATTCTGTTGACTTAGGTCAATTGAAAACCAACATTGCTGAATTATTAATGTTCTTTTGGCTGTCTCTTAAATAAGGCTGGATTTTCCAAACAAAATATTTTTTTTGTAAAAAATATTGAAGATTATATGTAGACATAAATATTCTCTGAAAATTCAGATAAAATTCTAGATTATTGATTTTACATGATGCAAATTCAATTTAAATGTAAATCATCTTGAAAATTTAATATAATTTGTTTTGCTTCTGAGAAACCTAAAGTAAATTTGTGATTAAATCTTTTAAAATACAGCAAAGCACAACGAAGAAAGAATTGCCATAAATCTGTTGGATTGTCAGGGTTGTCTAGAGGAACAGAACATATAGAATTAAGATAATATATATATACACACACAGACTGTGGTCCAGCTAGTCCAACAATGACTGTCTACCAAATGAAGGTCCAAGAAGAATCCAGTAGTTGTTCAGTCTGCAGGATGAGGCTGGATATATCAGCTGCTCTTCAGTATATACTAGAATCCCAAAGAAGTTGGCAAGCAAGCAAGCAAGCAAGGAGAGAGAGAGAGAGAGAGAGAGAGAGAGAGAGAGAGAGAGAGACAGAGAGACAGAGAGACAGAGAGAGACAGAGAGACAGAGACAGAGAGACAGAGAGAGAGATGGAGACAGAGAGAGACAGAGAGACAGAGAGAGGGAGGGAGGGAGAGAGAGAGAGAGAGAGAGAGAGAGAGAGAGAGAGACAGAGAGAGAGAGAGAGACAGAGTTTCCTTTCTCTGTGTCCTTTATATAAGCTGCCAGCAGAAAAGTGTGGCTCTTATTAAAAGCAGATCTTCCCACCTCAAAGATCTGGATTAGGCATGGGTCTTCTAATTTCCAATGATTTAATTAAGAAAAAAAAATCCCTCTCAGGTGTACCCAGCCATTTGGGTCTTGGTTAATTTCAGATGTAGTCAAGTTGCCATATCTATCATCCTCAAATGGATCTTTTTAACAATTGATATTCTTTCCTCCAGTGTTTTCATGGGAATCCACATGTTCCCCTTTTCAGCTGAATTTTTACCTTTGCCCTGCTATTGGCATAAACAAAACTAAAAAAGAGTAGATGCTCTATTGGCAAATACTTTTTAGATTTTTATTGTTTTGCAAGAGAATAGAGTTTCACCCCCCCCCCAAATAATCTTGCAGTGCTGTGCAAGTGAACAGGGTAACAGGACAAACAGTGAGCGCCATGTAGTGACTGTGATTGGAGGAGAGGGTATGCTGTTACAAAGCAGAGAGTGAATGGTAGCACTGAGTACAAACTGTTGCTTATTCAAGTCCACCAACTGTGCTTTAAAAGTGTATGCCTGTAAATGCAAACATTGGCGTGCAGCATTGAAAATGTCTTTATTTTCTGAGGACATGTAGAGGTGCTGATCTCTGTGGGGATGTGTGTGTGTGTGCAATGCCCATGGATGTTAGAAGAGTGCAGCAGACCTCCTGTTGGAGCTACAGGAGTTTATGGCTGCCTGGTGTGGGTCCTGGGAAGGGAACTCTGTGAATGAGCAGTGTGTTCTCTTCTCTTCACCGCTGGGCTGTCTCTGTAGCACTAGAATTAATGTTCTCGCAGCTATAGAGAGAACATAAACTGCTGATGAAGTCAATGTGTTTTCCTTTACTTTTTAGCATGGGAATTTGGCTTTATTTGCTGTCTCGTGACCTGGCTTATAGCACTGGTACATGTCTATGAGACTAGTCATCATGTTTGACTATCAAAAATTATTCTTGTCTACGCCAGACATTTGGTTCATTTCTCTCATCCTTTGCTTTCATTTTCTCAAGCAAACATCACATTAATTTATTTTGTTTTTAAGTGTGTTAATCATAGTTTTTGAAATTTGTGTGTTCTGCTTTTGATTTGTATATTATTGTTTTGTCTTCTATTTCCAGGATGAGCAGAAACTACAAGAGAGTTTACAGCAAGGTGCTTCCATCATAGCTGCCCTAGTTAAAGAAAGAAGTCCTGCACTCGCTGGTCAGCTCCTGGTGGCATGAAGAACACAGACCAGTCATCAATGAGCTGCCAAGGACACTTCCCCAGACTCCACCTCGTGCCTGTCTCCCCACCTCACTGTCTCTCTCTCATGTGTGGGAGAGATGTTTAGTTGTTTTCTCCATCTTGCCACTTATAGGATGTAATGTTTAGGTTGTCAAGATGGGTTAGTGTTCATGTCCATGAAATTATGTGTGTCAAACATAAATGGCTTCAACCATAAAAGGATAGATAAATGAAAAATACTGCCCTTATGTAAGGAACCTGCTCACTCCTCCAGGGAGTCCAATTTCAATGATCAAGTGAGCTATCCCTTCAGGAGATGAAACTTTAGACAGCTTAGCTATTATCTTAACTCTATGTAACTTAACAGATTGGTGCCATTTTGATGGAGACAATGAAAATGCTTCAGAATTATCCAGAACTCTAAAATTGTCTTCTCACTATGTGATATTATATCTTTTTGCCTTGTTTTAGAATTCATCACATCTTATAAAGAAAAGGGAAGCTGGGGAATTGACTCAGTGAGAAAGTACTTGCTGAGTATGAATGGAGCAATATCACAAAAGAAAAAGAAAAGGCTTGGAAATGTTGGGTATAAACAAGAACTGGGTTGTCTCCAGTTTTTTCACCTTTCCCTCCTGTTGCTCTCAGTCTCTGAAGAGCCTGGAATTCCTGTCCACTCTTCTATTTTTTTGGGGGGAGGGGGTTCAAGACAGGGCTTCTCCGTGTAGTTTTGATGACTGTCCTGGATCTCACTCTGTAGACCAGGCTGGCCTCGAATTCACAAAGACCCACCTGGCTCTACCTCCCAAGTGCTGGGATTAAAGGCGTGCGTCACCACCACCCAGCCCTATCATTTTTAATTGAATGTTTTCTTTGGATTATGAGATGTTATTTGACATTATTTTAAAGAGTTTCTGCTTTTTCTGTTTGTTTCAGAAAAGTCTGGAGAGCTTTATGAAGGCTGAGTTGTGTCAGTCCCTGGCTGTGGTCCTCTGGAAGGCAGGGTAGTCTGTGATATGGAGCTAATTAATCTTGATGTAGGAACTGTGGTCTTGATAAGTCAAGATTTTATTCTTCCAATTTCTATTGGCCATACATATTAATTTTTAATATTTTCCTTTATGTTAAGTTGAATAATTATATATACATACAGTTATTAAAATGCTTTTTATTCTATACATAAAAAAATTCATTTTTTTGAAATATGTTAAATCACAATATGCTGGGACTTACACTGTATGAAGAAATTATAAAAGCTGCATGAAATGTGTTTGTTCAAGATTTTCAATAAAAAATACCTTTCTGAAATGTCTCCCATAACATGTTAAATGAATCCCTCTATATTTTTTGAGTTTCAGTATAAAATCAGTGTGATTGTGTCACATTTGAATGGTAAATGAAATCCCAAGTACTGACATTGTATTAGAGTTTATTGCTGCCAAAAATGTGATTAGCCAGTAGTAAAGAGCATTTTGGCCCAATGGGCATGGTCTTCTCTGAAGAGACATGATCAGATAAGAAGCTGGGGGAGGTGGCACTCACTCTCTTGGACTATGGAGGGGCTTGCTGAAGCCACGGAGAACGTGTGGCTTGCTCTGTAGAGTGCTAGATATTAGAGGGTACAGGCATTCACCCAGGGTGTAAATTAGTGATTCATACATTGAAGATGTAGAAGAAATGCCCAGCTGACACTGTTTATGTGAAGAAATTGAATTCCGGGATCTTAATTAACTTGCCCAATGTCCCAGAGCTGAATTTTAGGGAGAGACAGGGCTTCCTCAGGAAGAATGGAATCAGTTTAAGCTCAAAGCCTTAATATGGCAGGGATCTCAGGTAGAGAAGCCCCAGTCCCTGCAAACTCAAAACAGGGTTATTTTACACATCTGAACAAGGAGATGGGTTATTATATTCAGCTGAACAAGGAAGCAGATTTAGCTAGTCATAGGAGAAACAATCTCTGTAGGTGTGTTAGATTTGCTATTGCTGTAAGGAGACACCATGACCACAGCAACTCTTATGGAGGAAAACATTGAATTGGGGCTGGCTTACAGTTCAGAGTGGGAGCATGGCAGCATGTAGACAGACATGGTGCTGGAGAAGGAGCTGAGAGTTCTACATCTGGATCTACAGCCTGGCTTAAGCATTTGAAACCCCAAAGCCCACCTCTGGTGGCATATTTCCTCTAACAAGACCACATCTACCCCAACAAAGATTATATCTTAATAAGGCCACTCCATAATTCAAATATATGAGCTTATGGAAGCCATTCTTATTCAAATACCCACATTCCACTCCTTAGCCCCCATATCATAGCAAAGGTTCATTCAGTCCAACTTCAAAAGTTCCCATGTCTATTACAGTTTCAACACTGTTTAAAAATCCAAACTTCATAGTCTCTTCTGAGACTCAAGGTAATCTCTTAGCCCTTTAAAATCAAAATAAAAAATGAAGACCACATACTTGAAACATACAATGGCACACACAGAAAATGCATTATAATTCCAAAGGGGAGGAAAAGGAACATAGTGAAGAAATACTGGACTGAAACAAGACCTAAAATCAGCAGGGCAAACTCCAAATTTTTCATCTCCATGTCTGTGGTCAAAGTGCTCTTTGAATCTCCAACTCTTTTTAGTTTTGTTGACTACAGCATACTTCTTTCTCTTGGGCTAGTTCCACATGCTGTTAGTAGCTCTCCTTGTCAGGTTTTCCATGATTATAGAATCTTTAACATCTTGGGTTCTCCAATGCAATCCAGGGTTCACTTTTACACAATGGCCTATCTAGGCCTCCATGCTGGGACACCCCTGACACGTGTCTGGCCTCAGTAGCTTACCTTTAGCTACAGAGGGAAAGTCCATAACCCCTTTTTTAAATTCTTAACTCTAAAGCCAGAACCATGTGGTCAAGCTACCAAGTTCTACTGATTTCTGGGGCTGGAGAATGGTCACTCATTCAAATACATTTTCACTAGCTTTCTGTTTTCAGTGGTTTCCTTCACTGCCTAATCTTTGCTGTCCTGGAACTCACTGTAGAACAGGCCAGTCTTGAACTCAGAGATCTACCTGCCCCTGCCTCTGGAGTGTGGCATGTGTCACCATACCAGCCCTAAACTTTTCCTTAATTCCATTTTGCAAGTTTGAAGCTTAGCTAGAAGGGGTCTTTCCCTTAGGTCACTATTCCCTCTATTCCACTTTGCACTAGGCTTTTCTTTATTCTTTTTTTTATCTCTTTGAATGCTGGACTTGACTTCATTACACTTCCTGGTGCTACTTTTCTCCTCAAACTGTACATTTTGTATTTTTCCTTGCTCAGTTTGCTCCTTTTTATTATAGATCTGCATAAGCATGGCCACTAATAACCAAACAACACAGTCAATATTCAGATATCTGGAAATCTCCTCTGCCAAAACTATTAATTTTTAACTCTTCAATTTAGCCTTAGGTAGATTTTTTTTAAACAAGAGCAGAAAACAGCCATAATCTTTGCCAAAATACCACAAGAATGGTCTCTAGACCACATGCTAATATTCCACTCTGAAACCTCTTGAGCTAGGCCCAAACAGTTCAAATCACCCTTATCACCACTGTCTTCCATGCTGCTACTAGTATGGCTCACTAAGCACTGCTTAAAGCATTCCTAAACCCAAGTCCCAAAGTTCACATTCTTTTAAACAAAACCCCAATCAGGTCTATCACAGCAATACCCTAATCTCTGGTACCAATTTCTGTCATTGTCAGGGTTTCTATTGATGTGATGAGACACCATGACCACAGAAACTATTAAAAAGAAAAACATTTAGCTGAGGCTGGTGTACAGGTTCTGAGGTTTAGTCCATTATCATCACGGTGGAAAGCATGGTGGTGCTCAGACAGACACGGTGCTGGAGAAGGAGCTGAGCATTCTATCTGGATTGGCAGGAAGAGAGAGGCACACAATGGGTCTGGCTTGAGCATTTGAAACCCCAAAGCCCACCCCCAGTGACACATTCCCATCAACAAGTCCACTTATACCCCAACAAAGACTTACATCCTAATAGTGCCACTTCTAATGACCAAGCATTCAAATTTATGAGCCTCTGAGAGCCATTCCTAGTCAAACCACCACAGTAGCATCTTAGCAGATGTTTACAGTTGTAAAGGAATGTCCTGCTATCCTTATGAGGCTATCCGTGTTTGTGTGTGTGTGTGTGTGTGTGTGTGTGTGTGTGTGTGTGTGTGTGTGTGTGTCTGGTGGGGGTGGGTGAGTTGCCATTTTCCCAGGGATCTGAGACTAGGATTCTTGAGGTGGCCAGTCCCATGCCAACAGCATATATTCACTCAAGATTTCCCTTACTCATCAAGTCTTCTTCTGCTTCCCACCACTTATGAATGTTACCATCTGCAGAAGAGTCAGATCCTGAATTCTGTAAAGGCTTGTGCAGTCATCTCAGGCATTCTGTACTAGTTTAACAGGAAAGTTCATTTTCCATGATAACTCATCATCACTATGGATTTTGTTCCCCGATTTTTAAATTATGGTAATCACTGAATGAAAATTAAATAATAAATCCAATCCATGATATAAAAATATGTAAATTTTATTGTTTTAATTCTGAAACTAATTGTATAGCATTTAAAACATTTTTTTCATTGATTCATGCTCCTCACTTCCACTCATTTACCAGGCCTTCCATATCTGCCCTCCACCCTTGTAACCTCCCTTGCAAAAGAAAATTTAAAAATTAAAAAAAAAAAAAAAAAAAAAAAAACCCTCTCCAATTTACCTGGGCAATGACCTTATCCTCTATCAATCACAGAGTTCTCTCATTCCACTGTCTCCAGTTCCACCATACTTTATCATTCTTCTCCTCTGTCTTTCCTGCCTCTCTGTCCAATATTCATCCCCCCAATGGCATTGGAAACTGCAATGTGTCATGCAGTACACTCTTTTATCCAAACAGCTTTACTTGCAAATGTTGATTGCAATGAGTCATTGGTCTTGTTCAAGGCCTCTGGTGTTGGCTACACCATCGGTACTGGACCCTCACCAGGACTCCTCTCAGCTGTCCTGCTATGTTCCAAGTCATGGAGATCCTACAGCTATGGGCCCACAGAACCAGTCCCTTCATGTGTCCTAGCCATTCGTCAATAGAGTAGGTGTTGGGAGTGGGCTCACTCAAGCTCATGAATCTGGGCCTGGATGGTAGCTGAGTTGGTTATCTTGAATATCCCCTCCCCCCCCCCACTCCTGGCAAGGGGTGGGACCCTTTTCCCCAAGTCCATACCACTGCCTATCCATGCTGCTCCATGAGGAGTGAAGGGTGGGGCCAAATTTCCTGCAGCTGGCAAGGGACCATCTCAGCACACTTGGACATCAACATGGTTCAGTCAGCAGCTCAGACCATGAACATCTGCATAGACTGTCATGGTAGCACGGTCCACAGACAGCAACACAGACCTCAGCTACAATAGGACCAAGGGCCCAGACATGGCCCTCAGTGTCTGCCCTGGCTCAGAAATCAACATGGCCTCAAGTGGCAGCCCTGACCACAACCATTCTAATGGTCATTGGTAGCAACAGGTGGTAGTCCTGACCAATATCACTATGGCATCAGATGACTGCACAGGTCTCTCACATCAGTTTGTTCCTCACAGCTGTGCCTCTTCAGTTCTACCTGTCTCCAGAAACCACTCTGCTTCACTTTCTGTCCCATCTCTCCACCACATAGTTCATCATAGTGGCACCCACAATCCAGCAGCCTAGGACAGATGCTTGGGTGTGTCCCAGTCACCCCAAACCATGGAGTTACTCTTAAAGTGATGGAAATTATTCTAGTTTGCTAAATATCTCATTTTTTCTTATACAGGGAAGTGAACTATGTTCTGTACTAATTTCATCAGTATATGCCATGAGCCTGTAAATTTATAGACTGTTAAATGGTATCACTTGCTACATAAACAGAACGAAATGCTTTTAAAAACAAAATAAACAAATGTTTAAAAATGTATCATTTAATACTTTGTTGAATTGATAAACATAATATATATGCAATGTGTAGTTTGCATCAAAACTTCCTGAAACTCAAGAGACTGACTTAAATATTATTTACTCCCTCGGGAATGGCAGCTAATGGCCTGAGGAAATATATCAACATTCAGCTGCATAATCTCTCAGAATGTTAGTAAAATGAAATTTAAGTTAGACATTGCTTATTCTTTTATTTGTAGCTGGGAGATTTTAGGGTTAATGACTTTTTAATTTTTTACTTTTGAGATTATAATCACAAATCTTTCCCCTTTACTTTCCTCCCTCCAAATCCTCCCATATACCCCTCTCCACTCTCTGTCAAATCATGATCTCTTTTTTCATTAATTTTTGATGTTTATTGGAGTTGATATTCTAAAGTCATTGCTATAGATGTTTAATCACAATTTCTCATTACCTAATCATCTGATGAATTATATGCTTTTATTTTTCCATGTTTCTCTGATCTTAACTTTCAAATTTTGTTGAACTTACATTTAGAAAAGTAATTTTGAGGGGAAATTTTATGAAGCGATTCCACTTCAAGCCATGGAATTTTATAGTTATAACTGAGACCATTATTACAATGTTTCTTCACATTCTAACAATCATAAATTTTCACTCAAATCTTCAGACATACATGACAAACAGACATTGTGCAAAATAGTATATAGATAAAATTAATTTTGAAAAATTATAAATGTTCAAAACTGTAAAATAGTACTATGGAGTTAGAATTTCTGATTTGTAAATTCATTTTTATATTCACTTTTTTGAGAGAATTGTGGACACACTAAACTTCTTATACTCACTTTTTAAAGGAGTAACTCCAAACTGAAAAGCAAAATTTGTAGTGTCACTTGGCTACCCAATTTATTTAAAATATAATAGCTGTAAAATCATAATTACATTTTTTTCTGGTGTAATCTGTGATAGATCTCTACACACTTGGAAAATTCAGCATTTTTCAACCATTCAACATTCTAAGGTTAAATTTTTTTTAACCAAAGTGGCAGTGGGTGGCAGAAAGGATAATGCAATCCTTTACTCAAACTATGTAAGTAAGGCACACAGATTCTAATGATCCTTACATTTAAGGAGGAGAGAGAATAAAATCTTTCTTTACCCTAAACATCCAGAAGAGAGGTCCAATATAATTCAAAGTCACTTACTCTATCAAAGAAATAATCTACATTTTTTTTTTTTTTTTTGGTGTGGGGACTGGCTCTTGCAGATCAAGCCAATTTCTTTTTCCTTCCTTCCTTCCTTCCTTCCTTCCTTCCTTCCTTCCTTCCTTCCTTCCTTCCTTCCTTCCTTCTTTCCTTCCTTCCTTCCTCTCTTCCTTCTTTCCTTCTTCCCTCCCTCCCTCCCTTTTTCTTTCTTTCTTTCTCTCTTTCTCTCTTTCTTTCTTTCTTTCTTTCTTTCTTTCTTTTCTTTCTTTCTTTCTTTCTTTCTTTCTTTCTTTCTTTCTTTCTTTCCTTCTTCTCCCCTCTTTCTTTATATTTTATTTTAAATTTTTATTTACTTTACATCCCAACTGCAGTTTCTTCTTCCTTCTCTCTTCTCCCCTTCTCTCAGTCCCTCAATCCAATGCTCCTCTTCCGTTCAGGAAAGGACAGGCCTCCCATTGATATCAACAAAACATAGCATATCAAGTTGTAGTAAGACTAAGCACCTCCCCTTGTATTAAGGCTGGGCAAGGCAGCCCAATGTGAGGACTAGGGTCCCAAAAGCCAGCCAAAGAGTCAGAGACAGCTACACTACTGTCCCATATATGCAGGCTCTTTTGGTTGTCAGTTCAGACTCTGTGAGCTTCTATGAGATGAGGTTAGTTGATTTTTTGCATTTCCTTTAACCCTGCGGCTCCTACAACCCTTCCCCTCTCTCTTCAGCAGGATTCCCTCAGCTTGGCCTAATGGTTAACTGTGGGTCTCTGCATCTGTTTCCACCAGTTTGCTGGGTAAAGCCTCCCTGATGACAATTGGTTTAGACACTAATCTATGAGTACAGCAGAATATCATTAGGCATTACATTGACATTATTATTATTATTATTATTATTATTATTATTATTATTATTATTATTTGCTGGTTGTGTTTGGTTCTATCCTAGGTCTTTGGGTCATCCAGCCTCTGGGTCCTGGTGCTCCAGGTAGGGTCAAGGGTAGTATCACTCTCATGGCATGAGTCTTAGGCTGGACCCATCATTGGTTGGCCACACCCTCAATCTCTGTGTCACCATTACCCCAGCATATCCCACAGGCAGGACAAACTGTAGGTGGAAAGTTATGTGACTGGGTTGGTGTCCTAATTCCTCCACTAGAAGTCTTGCCTGGTCACAAGAGATGGTCAATGCAGGCTACATATTCCCTATTGCTAGGAGTCTTAGCTGGGGCCATCTTTGTAGATTCCTGTGAGTATCCTTTGTACCAGGTTTCTACCTGCCCCAGAAATGACCCCTGTAAGATGAATTGCTAAACAGTCTTATTAATAAAAAACCTGGAGCCAGATATTGGAGTAAAAACTGAGAGATCGGGAAAGCAGAAAGAAGTCAGCCACATTCTTACCACTTGGAAATCTTCAGCCAAAGAGAGAGACCTACTTCCTGTATACCCATACCTATATCCTTTCTGTGTCTGCCATCTCAATTCCTCTCTCTACCCAGCTAAATCACTTCCTGTGTTTCTGTACAGACCTCCAGACCTCTATGATTAGTGCTGGGATTAAAGATGTGTGCTACCATTGCCTGACTTCTATATTTAATATAGTGGGTGGCTTTTTCCTCTGATCCTCAGATAAGCTTTATTGAGGTGCACAAATAAAATAAAACATCACCACATTTCCCCTTTTTTGTCTAAAATAAAAATGTTATAACTAATATAAGAAAAACTATATATAATAAGTACAATAACTATGCACAATATATAAGGCAATAAATACATCAACAATGTCTAGTCAATTTGCATTTGACAAATTCAGAGAAAATATTCCATTATATATCTTATTTTGGTGAGTCCAAAATGTACCTAATTCACTTTCTATCCTAACTTGTATTACCAACCAAAAACTATCTTTTCATTTCTTTCAAGCGTACACACTTTACACCTCTTAATGAGTTTCTTTTCTGAATTGTTAGAAGGAAAACTATAACTATCCAATCTTCAACTCCTTCAGAGATCCAAAAAGGAAGTAGTATTTTCTAGTTAAACAGGAAATGCAAACAAGCGACTTCTAAAAAATGTGAGTTATGACAGAAACAGCTAGCTGCCTGGACAGTCACCTGTGCTTTCTCTGCAATGTTGGGGCATCATCTTCAGCCTACATACTTGGCATATCTGACAGACTCATCTGTGAAGCAGGATTTTCAAAAGAGCTTTCCTACCTTGTCTTGGCAAAGATTGGTAGTCCTTTCTTTTGTGTCCTGCTTGTCCATTTTGGACAGCATACTGTCAGCAATCAATTTGAGGGAACTTTCTTGCCCAGTGGCTAACTTTTTGCCACAATGAAAGTAAACTCCATATGGAGTTTCTTCAGTGCCAATCATCTTCTCTGAAGCAGATTCGTGCTGCCAGGAGCAGACATGTCTCATAGTCATAAATTTTTTTTAAAAAAAATCTATGTTATTAAAATATCTTAAATACCATATTCTGTAGATCTCTGAAGTGTTTGAAGATGACCTGTCTATCTAACATATATCTCTGCTTGACCTTGAAAACATACCTAATATGACTACAAGTTCAATTGTAATGATTAATTACTAACTTACATTTCTTTATATCCTAATTAATTGGTAATAATAACTTTCAAGGACTAGCAAATTGTATCACATTGTTAAATGAAATGTATAGGTACAATGCCTTGAACAAAATTAGAAATATATGTACAGTATTGTCTAACAAAATCAATCTCAAATTTATATCAATATACATAATTTGTATACAATATACAAAAATCCAATCCAAAGTAAAATATTTAAAACTGGTAGTTGTCTTCGAAAAGTAGATTTAATAATCTCCCTTTATTCTATCATTTATATATCTTTTTAGGAGATTCAATAATCTACCTCTTATCTATATCCTCTTTCTTTTTTCAAACAATAACCCTGAATCTAAATTCTTTTGTTTAGCTTTTTTTTTCTGACCATTAACAATAACAACTTGTAACCAACCATCCTAAACAATAACAATTATCCATAACTCATTGAAAGACAAAAATCACCTATCCCACCTCTTGAGAATGTAGGCATCATGTTTTTAAAATCACTTTCTGCTGTCTGGGGGTGAAAGCATTTTTGGGGATCCTGAAAAGAAAAATTTTGGGTTAATTGTCAAGTCTTGGGAGAAGTAGCTGTATCATTTGTTGTCCAGTCTCTGCATAATGTGAAAATGGAGGGCTTGTCTCAAGTCCTTGCTTGAGTAGTCTGTGGGGCTGGATCATCTCAGGTAGCCATCTCAAAATTGTCCTGAGCATTTTGTAGTCCAAAGCTGATCCTTCTGTGGTATTTGTCATCTTATTGATATTATTATCATCCTGATGGAATCATCATTGTGGGGCCCCATCATCCTTTTGTAGACTTCAAATTTTCTGTTAGGCATGGTCATGGCTCCCTGCAGAAAACTGATAGAGACTCAAACATGAAAACATGTACAGACAGCTAGATAAAGCCTTTATTCTAGAATTAGTTAGTACTTTATATGACCATTAATGCCATAACAAAAGTTTAATATACATATTATATATATATCATAAATTTTGATATAAAATTCATATCTTAAGAAAAGTTTAAAGAATCAAAATAGAACTAAAGAATTATGAGATTAGTAGCAATAGAATAGTTCCTTAATTTTGGTTTTTCTTCTGTCTCTTATCAGGTGGCTCTTCTGACATGATATAGAGATTTTACCTTTTTTTTTTTTTTTTTTTAACAAACATGCTTAGGTTTAGAGGAGAGAGCCATACTCAAACTCCAAAACCAGCTTTAATTTTTAATTGAACTGGGACTACATAAAGACCATTTGTGTTAAATGTTTGTAGAGAAGAGCAGAAACAAACATTTAGGAAGACTTATGAAATTTTATATGTGATATACCAATAGACCAATTTACTCTTTTTCTTGGGACTTTTTTTTCTGGATCATTTGTCTTTTTTCTTCAGATGTCTCATTCATCCAGTGTCCTTCAGATTCCTTAACCTTCATTTTCCTGAAAGACAATACCAAAAACCCTTCCCCAACCCTAACTTTGGGGAGGTTCTCTTTTGGTACATTATATCTGATTAAATTAAAAGCATTTGGTTAGTGGTATAAGTTAATTTAAATTGAATGGTCATGCTGGTTGATGAACTATCACCTCTTATAATCAAGTGGTCTCTCTTGTTCAAATTGAAACTTTATCAATTTTTATGATATTCATACCTTTTCTTCTCCTGTAGAAACAAAAGCGAAACCCCGTCCCCAATATCCTGGTTCCCATTCTGAGGTCAGCACATCCTTAAAGTATATAGGCTGATTTAATTCTATAGTTTTTTTCATTATCCAATGTCTCTCTGCAGCTGTTGTTCCTTTCTCATTAGCACTGAAAAGTCGAAGTTAATAGAGCATTATGTAATCTATTTCTGTTTATTTTTGTTAGCCTTTTCTGTTTATTTATCATATCATTTAGAGTTCAATTTGATCTTTCTATTACTTATTGGTCTGTAGGATTGTGTGGTATACCTGTAATATGCTTTATATTGTAATAAGCAAAAACTGTTTCATTTTACCAGAGACATATGCTGGAGCATTGTCACTTTTAATTTGTGCAGGTATACCCATGATGGCCATAACTTCTAGCAAATGTGTGATTACAGAATCAGCCTTTTCAGAACTCAGAGCAGTTGCCCATTGAAATCCTGAATAGATATCAATGATATGGTGTACATACTTCAATTTTCCAAATTCTGAAAAATGAAACACATCCATCTGCTAGATTTCATTTCTCTGAGTACCTCTTGGGTTACATCCTGCTGGTAGTGGAGTTTGGTTGTAAAAAGAACAAGTAGGACATTTCCTTATAATTTCCTTGGCTTGCTGCCAGATTATGGAAGAATCCCTTTTTAAACTCTTACTATTAACAATGATGTTTTTCATAAAATTCTGAGGCTGCCAGCACATTTCCTATCAATAGTTTATCAATCTTATCATAACCTTGTGCTAGAGGGCCTGGCAGACACATATAGGATCAGATGTGAGTTATATATAAAGGATGATTCCTATTCATAATTATATCTTATAACTTAATAAGTAACAAAGTTAAGTCTGACTCATCAGGGGTAAATTCTGCAGTCTCAATATGTTAGACCACTCTTTTAGTATACTGAGAGTCAGTAACTATGTTAACAGGTTCCAAAAAATCAATTACTACCATAAAAATAGCATATAATTCCAATTTTTGAACTGAATTATAAGGACTTTGAACCAGTTAGCTTGTACATACTCTTGAGCATTTGGCAACTCCTGTAAGGTTACTGGATAGATTAAGGTTGGTTGTTTAAAAACAGGCTGTTTCTCTGTAGATATATAATTCAATGCTGAGATAGTCACACCTTTTAATTCTTCTTTCTGGATCTGAATTTCTTTATGATTTGTTTTAACAAGTTTTTCTAAGTCTCTTATCTTGGCACTCAAATTAACCATCCTTTTTAATGAGAAAATAAAAATAACCAACAAATAATATTCAAAACTGATATTATGTAAATCTCATCAACATTAATTATCCTCTCATTTAATTGTTCCATTTTCAGACTGCCTAATATGTTATCAAACAGAGACCAAATTCCCTCCATTGTAAAAATGTTTCTCATTTTTTTAATGTGGGAAAATTTTTCTTTTAACTAATTTCTCCCTTTATGATATCTTAATTGACTCACCAAGTCTGCTGACTGTGTAGGCTTCAGTAGAAGCCTGAAGGAGTTTCAAGGCAGCTTACCTAGTGTGGTAACAATCAGCAATGGGGATCCAGAGAGAGCTCACTGCTCACCAGGAGAGAAGAAGCCAAAGAAACTCCAGTCCATGTGGGGTGGAGACTCTGGCTGCATGCAGCTTGGGCCCGAGCCCAGACAAGTGGCTTTTTGTGAATTTGTGCCACAAATGTTGAGTTATCAAATGTAAGACAAATTGCTATATGGTCTTATTAATAAAAAAAAAACACCCCAGTGCCAGATAATGGGGTAAAACCTGAGAGATTAGTGAAGCAGAAAGAGGCCAGCAATGTTCTTACTGCCTGGAAATCCTCAGCCAAAGAGAGAAACTTCTTGTATACCACACCTATATCCTTTCTGTGCCGGCCATCTCATTTTCTCGCTCTGCCAACTACATCACTTCCTAAGTATCTGTACAGACCTCCAGATCTATTGTTAGTGTTGGGATTAAAGGCATGTGCCACCATGCCTGGCTCTGTTCCCAGTGTGGCCTTGAACTCACAGAGATCCGGATGAATCTCTGCCTCTTGAATGCTAGGATCAAAGGCATGTGCTACCACTGCCTGACTTCTATGTTTAATATAGTGGTTGACTTTTTTCTCTGATCCCCAGGCAAGCTTTGTTTGTTAGAGCACAATTAAAATATCACCACTTATTCCCCCTTTCTATTTCTCTCTTTTAATACTCTTGCTCTCCCCAACCTGATCCCTCAGGTTCCCATCCCCACTCACCCCCAATTCACTCATCCACTCTTCTACTTCCCCTCCCTGGTTATTCTTTACTTTAGAGATAATATCCATTTATAAGTAAGTACATACCATGTTTGTCTTTCTGGGTCTGGGTTACCTCACTCAGGATAACATTTTCTAGTTCCATCCATTTGCCTGCAAATTTCCTGATGTCATTTTTTTAACAGCTGAGTAATACTTCATTGTATAAATATACCACATTTTCTTTATCCATTTTTCAGCTGAAGGACATCTAGTTTTTTCCAACTTCTGGGTGACAGAATGTTTAATGGGAAAACAAAATCCTGGGAGTTGGGCAGTCGAGCTGGCCAGTGGGTCTCTTACCTGCTCCTCAGACTGTTTTGGTCTCTGTAGAGTATTTTAATTAAAACATTATGAAACTTATTTAGAAGAGGAAGGACTGAAGATATTTTCAAAATTTAATTTGAAAATAAATAATAAAATTCAATTAATTTATAGCTAAGATAATTTGAACTCAGTGGACCAGTAGTGGCTGCATACACAGTATTCAGTATTATATAGTTTGTATTCTTATATTGATTAGTTTCCAGACTGAAAAACATGTCCACATTTTTAAAAATGAAAAGTAAAAGAAAACGTAATCTTTATTCTACTATGTTGTTTTCAGAAGATTATAATAGGTAACAATATTGGTAAGTAACTAAATTGTTGAGAGTTTGAAATCTAACATCATTTTCATTTATACTTAGTACATATATAATTTTTAAACTGACACACTCATAACAGAAGAAAATATTTTCAAAATATGGCTGTATAATGGTTTATATTTTTGAAAGATTAGATTGTAATTCTAGATCTATTACTTCAAAGATACTGTGATATTGAACGATCATAAATCTTGCTTCAATTATTCCTTCTCATTTTTAGGTTTCATTTTGCAGTTTCAGTGGCTTCCAAGGATGTAAAGCTAAACCTGAGCACAGTGGAAATGACTATTTTTGTCCCTCAATATCTGTGGTGTTATTTTTTTGTTCAGAAATAATCTTCACTTGCATTGGAGGAACATGTGTTTCTCTTTTACTCTGAGAATCATGTGACCTGATTTGGCCAACATAATGAATCTGCAGTGACAGTGTTCACCCTCTGTGAAGGAGCCAAGGAGACAACTCCGTTGGTAACATGCTCACTATTTAAGCATAAACACCAGAGTTCATCCTCAGAGGCTATGTGACAGGCATGCACAGCACTATACCCAACTACTGGGAGAAAACAGGCAGGCTTGGCTCCTCCTTGCTGACCAGAGAATCTAGCCAAGTTGTCAGCTCCAAGTTCAATGAGAAGATATTCTGCCTCATAAATATGTTGGAGTGAGATTTGGCAAAACTCCTCATGTTGAACTATTGTCTACATATGTAAGCACATACACAAGTGTACATGAATACACACAGTCTATCTCTTCTAATTTGCACCTTTTGGGGTCTAATTTTTTGTAGCTCTATTTTATATCCTAAATAATTAATAGAATCTCCTCTTTGTATCTTTTCAGGAGCAATTTGTAATCCCCAGCAAGGCAAAATTTTCTTTACTTCTTCAAATATTATTTCTAAAGTATCTGCATTTGAGTCAGCTAGTAAAATATCATCCATATAATGATAAATTATAGATTTAGGAAATTTTTTTACGTACCACTTCCAATGGCTGTTGTACAAAATATTGGCACAGAGTTGGGCTATTCAACTTTCCCTGTGGGAGGACCCTCCATTGAAATCTTTTAACTGGTTGAGAATTATTATAAGTGGGCACTGTGAAAGCAAATCTTTCCTGTCTTTTTCTTATAAGGGTATTGAAAAGAAACAGTCTTTTAAATCAATAACTATGAGAGGCCATCCTTTTGGTAACAGAGTAGGCAAAGGAATTCCAGATTGTAGAGAGCCCATTGGCTGAATTACTTTGTTAGTTACTCTAAGGTCTGTTACCATTCTCCATTTACCAGATTTCTTTTTAATAACAAATACAGGAGAATTCCAAGGGCTGGTTGATTCTTCAATATGCTGAGCATTTAACTGTTCTTCTACCAGCTCTTCTAAAGCCTGGAGTTTCTCTGTTGTTAAAGGCCATTGCTGAACCCATACAGGCTTGTCTGTTAACCATTTTAAAGGTAGAGCTGTTGGTGTCTTTGGAAGATCATCAGTTGTTGTGCCCTGTTCTTTTATAATATGGATGGCTGGTGAGCACTCATTAGAATAATATCTTCTAATATTTCTCTCAGAAACATGTGCTAATTTATGATTTGTTTCTGAGATTGGAGGGATGTTAATCTGAGTATTCTATTGTTGCAACAAGTCTCGACCCCACAGGTTCAAAGCTATGTTAGCCACATATGGTTTTAATTTTCCTCTCTGTCCTTCTGGACCTATACATTTGAGCCATCTTGCACTCTGTTTCACCTGAGATAATGTCCCACTTCCTAACAGTTGAACGTTTACCTCCTGAAGAGGCCAAGTTGGATGCCAAAATTCTGGTGCAATTATGGTAACATCCGCACCTGTGTCTACCAGACCAGACAACAAAACACCATTTATTTTTATCGTTAATTTTGGTCTTTGTTCATTAATAGAAGTTTGCCAAAAAAATTCTTTATGTTTTCTCCTGAATTTTCTATTCTCTCTGTTTCATCATCCTGAACAGCATGATTTATTCCAATAGGCATTTGGTTATTTAATTGCTGTGAGTAGGGGTTTCCTCTATGACTGCAGGAAAGGTTTGAACTGGTTTTGCTATGGGGGCCTGCATGAGGCCCCTCCGGGAGTTTCCCGAAAACTGAGGCAAAGGATTACCCTGTCTGTCCTTTGTTGATCTACATTCGTTGGTCCAGTGTTTTTCCTTACCACACCTTCTGCATACTCCAGAAGGAAGGGGCATTCTGTTGCCATTGTTCCTTGAAGAAACATTGCTTCTAGGAATGACCTGTTTACAGTCCCTTTTCAAATGTCCTTGCTTTCCACACCCAAAACATCTAACACTCCTCAAACCTTTTGAAATTACTTCTCCTACCCACGTATCATCATGCTCATCAGCCTCAACATTAATTGTTTCTCTAATCCTATCTTCAAAAGGTGCAGATCTTGCCTTTAACGGCCTGATTATTCTTTTGCATGCTGCATTCGCATTCTCAAGGGCCAAAGATTCAATTATTATCTTACTAGTTTCTGATTCCAGGACCATTCTCTTTATTGCTGAAGCCAGTCTTTGTAAAAAAATCTGTGAAAGATTCTTTTAGGCCTTGTATAACCTTTGTAAATGATTCAGTTTTTTTTCTTGGTTCTTCAACTTTGTCCCATGCATTCAAGACTGCATAAAATTAGGGTTTGCACATCATATAAACATTGTGTTTGTACTGAAGCATATTGGCCTTCTCCAATAAGCTGATCCTGGCAAACTTGTATTCCTTTATCCCTCCATTGTTTTTCTATGTTTTTAGCCTCATCCTTGAACCAAGTTAACCACTGAAGCCTTTGACTGGGTTCAAGAACAGCTTGTGCCAGCTCCTACCACTCCTGTGGTACAATCCTATTATATGATGACCAAGAGTTTAACATTTGCTTTACATATGGGGAATGAATGCCATAAGATACTATTGCCTCCTTAAACTTTGTAAATCTAACATTTCAATTGGAGCCCAAATGTTTTGTATAGTCATTTGATTAGGCAACTGCTGTATGTATTAAGGGTGACTGTGTGAAAATAGGCTTTCTTTCTGTAACCTTATGATCCAATCTTTTTTTTTATTTTTATTTTTTTTATTTTACAATACTATTCAGTTCTACATAATAGCCACAGATTCCCTTGTTCTCTCCCTTCCTGCCCCCCCTCCCCCCAGCCCACCCCCACATTCCCACCTCCTCCAGATCAAGGTCTCCCCTAAGGACTGGGATCGACCTGATAGACTCAGTCCAGGCAGGTCCAGTCCCCTCCTCCCAGATTGAGCCAAGCGTCCCTGCATAAGTGACAGGTTTCAAACAGCCAACTCATGCAACGAGCCCAGGAACTGGTACCACTGCCTAGATGCCTCCCAAACAGATCAAGCCAATCGACTGTCTCACCTATTCAGAGGGCCTGATCCAGTTGGGGGCCCCTCAGCCTTTGGTTCATAGTTCATGTGTTTCCATTCATTTGGTTATTTGTCCCTGTGCTTTATCCAACCTTGGTTTCAACAATTCTCACTCATATAAACCCTCCTCTTTCTCACTAATTAGACTCCCAGCGCTCCACCCGGGGCCTAACCGTGGATGTCTGCATCCAGATTCCTCAGTCCTTGGATGGGTTTATGGCACAACCATTAGGGTGTTTGGCCATCCCATCATCAGAGTAGGTCAGTTCTGGCTGTCTCTCGACCATTTCCAGCAGTCTTTTGTGGGGGTATCTTTGTGGATTTCTGTGGGCCTCTTTAGCGCTTTGTTTCTTCCTTTTCTCATGTGGTCTTCATTTACCATGGTCTCCTATTCCTTGTTCTCCCTCTCTGTTCTTGATCCAGCTAGGATCTCCCACTCTCTTTCCCTTGACCCTCACCCTTCATTGCTCCCACTCATGTCCAGGATGTTCATGTAGATCTCATCCATTTCTCTGTGTCTTTCTTGGGGTCCCAATTTCCAGGTAGCCTCACTGGTGATGTGAGTAGCAGTCTAGTCACCCTTGTTCCACATCTAGTATCCTCCTATGAGTGAGTACATACCATATTTGTCTTCCTGAGTCTGGATTACCTCACTCAGGATGATTTTTTCTAGATCCATCTATTTGCCTGCAAACCTCATGATGTCATTGTTTTTCTCTGCTGAGTAGTATTCCATTGTGTATATGTGCCACAATTTATTTATCCATTCTTCAGTTGAAGGGCATCTAGGTTGTTTCTAGGTTTTGGCTATTACAAACAATGCTGATATGAACATAGCTGAGCAAGTGCTCTTGTGGTATGATTGAGCATTTCTTGGGTATATGCCCAAGAGTGGTATAGCTGGATCTTGGGGGAGATTGATTTCCAATTTTCTAAGAAAGCGCCATATTGATTTCCAAAGTGGTTGTACAAGCTTGCATTCCACCAGCAGTGGAGGAGAGTTCCCCTAGTTTCACATCCTCTCCAGCATAAAGTATCTTCAGTGTTTTTGATCTTAGCCATTCTGACAGGCATAAGGTGGTATCTCAGAGTTGTTTTGATTTGCATTTCCCTGATGATTAGGGATGTTGAGCAATTCCTTAAATGTCTTTCAGCCATTTGAGTTTCCTCTGTTGAGAATTCTCTGTTTAGTTCTAAAGCCCATTTCTCAATTGGACTGTTGGTTGTTTTGATGTCTAATTTCTTGAGTTCCTTATATATTCTGGATATCAGCCCTCTGTCACATGTGGGGTTGGTGAAGATCTTTTCCCATTCTGTAGGCTGTCGCTTTGCCTTGTTGACCATATCCTTTGCTCTACAAAAGCTTCTCAGTTTCAAGAGGTCCCATTGATTGATTGTTTCTCTCAGTATCTGTGCTACTAGTGTTATATTTAGGAAGTGATCTCCTATGCCAATGCGTTCAAGACTCCTTCCTACTTTCTCTTCTAGCAGGTTCAGAGTAGCTGGATTTATGTTGAGGTCCTTGATCCACTTGGACTTAAGTTTTGTGCATGGTGACAGATATGGATATGATCCAATCTTGAAACAACTTCATTGTTAATTTCTTCTGTCTGAATTTGAATTTCTCTATGATTCATTTTTACAGGTTTAACAAGTTTTTTTAATACTGTCATCCTGGCACTTAAATTGACTATCTTTTTTAAATAGTAAAATGAGGATAAGCATAGTAATAAACTGTATAATTCGATCAACATTAATCTTTTTGTATAGTTGTGCCATTGTCAGACTGCCTAAAATTTCAAACAAAGTCCATTTTCTTCCAATGTACACATAAAACCAATTTTTTTTTAATGTGGAAAAAATTTCTCTTTTAAATAGTTTCCTTTAAAATATCTGATATGTTAAGTGACTTACCAAGTCTATGTAGAACAGTAGAAATCCGAAGGAATTTCAAACAGCCACCTAGTGTCCAAGGTGTGAATCCGGGGAGAGAGAGAGAGAGAGAGAGAGAGAGAGAGAGAGAGAGAGAGAGAGAGAGAGAGAGAATGCAAGAAAGCGTAGCTGGCTAAAGCTTAAATCCAGCCATATGTTCCCTCTTGAGCTGAGTCAAGGCTTGGCTCTGGCTTCCTTAAGATCCGCTCCCATGTGCTGGGTTTTAGGCAGGGACCCTGTTTGGCAGGGCAGGCCTGAGTTGTTTATAGCACTGGCTTTAAGTAAGTAGCTCAAGGTTAGTCCAGCCTGAGGCCAAGCCGACCTGGGCCTGGGCTAGGGAGCTAACCACCCAGGCTAGCAAGCCGACCACCCAGGCAGGAAACCGGACCTGCCACCAAGCCAAGTCAAGTGGTTTTTAATGGATTCTTGTCACGTTGGGTGCCAAATGTTGATGTAACCAACTGTCTTATTAAATAAGAAACACAGAACTAATGCAAAGAAGAAAGCCAAGAGATCAGAGCTAAGAGCCTTACCCTCCTGCTGCAGCTAGCCAAGAGACCTCTCCGAAAGGGACCTACTTCCTGTGTGGTTGCCTTTATATAGTCTTTCTGTTCCACCTTCTCATTGGTTGTAATCCCAAACACATGACTGCCTCATCACTGCCTGTCTGTAGAGACTCCAAGGTCTTCTATGGTATTGAGATTAAAGGCATGTGTCTCCAATGCTGGCTGTATCCTTGAACACACAGAGATCTACCTAGCTCTGTCTACCTAGTGCTGGGCTTAAAGCCGTGTGCCACCACCGCCATGCTTTTGCTATGGCTCTAATAGCTCTGACCCCTGGGCAACTTTATTTATTAACATACAATTAAAATTACATTTCAGTACAAATAAAATACCACCATACAGACATACACACACAGGAGAGAGAGAGAGAGAGAGAGAGAGAGAGAGAGAGAGAGAGAGAGAGAGAGAGAGGCAGACAGACAGAAAGACAGACACGCTATTACTTGGACTCCCTGCTTCTGTAACTGTTGAAACACATCGAGGCCTACCTCTAGCTTTCTCCCTACAGAAAGATGATGGAGCCAGCTGACACCTAGCTCACCCCACATTGATCAAAAGTCCAGCAGATGTCAATAGAGTCACATAGCTCTGTTCCTTTGACATTCAACAGACATTTATATAAATAAATGCTCATTAATTTTGCTAATATTGAGTTTGGGGTCTTCTATTACAAAGCAATTGGTGACCAAAATGAAAAAAAAATTTACAGCAATAGATGATATATTTTGTCTTTGCAAGTCTGGAATTTTCTGAAAGACATACTTTTGTTACCATAGAATGGTCATAGGATAATTTTTAGTCAGAGCAATGATCCCAAACTGCTGGGAAATTCTAAGGACAACTTGGTAGTCAGTAGTTTAAGAACAAATGTAGACTTGAATATTGAATATTTACTTCTTCAAAACAGTTTTCTTGGATATGAAATGATATTAAGTTAATATTATGGACATTTAACACAAAAATAAAAATAGCTAATGCTTATTTAATGATTACTATGCTTGAAGAACCAGTCTTAATGCTTTATATACATTTGATAATTCATGGTATAATTCTTCATAATAATTTTATGTGCTAGGTAATAGCACTCATTATCAATTACAAGATAAGAAGACCAAGGCACATTTTAAGTGACTAATTCATAATCAACCAAAAAGTAAATGGGAACAATGACAGTGAAATTTGTTTATCTGGCCTCAGAGCATCTATTTCTAAGAAAAATGGTATGTAATACTGTAAAATATACTTCTTAGTATTACTTAGAGCTCTCAAAGATATGACAATCAGGTTTTTAAATAACAAAATGTTTTATAGATAAAGAAGTAGGTTTAGAAAATAACTCAAGAATGATAAAGTAGACTGTTTTGCCTGATCATGACCAACTCTGAATCAAATATTCTCGATAATGTTGGTTCTCATGGGAAATCGGTGCAGTGAATGGGAAGCAGTATGGAGATCAGGGACAGGGTGCAACTAGGTTGTTCTTCCTTTCCTGTTGGAAACATTGGATCCTTTGATTTTCATAAATGTCTTCATAGCTCAAACACATTATGTAAAATTCCCCACTTAATGAGGATGCTACCAAATAATCTAAATAGTTGTTAAAACAGCTGGATCTATTTAGCAGCAATAATGAGGCCTGGATTTTCTAATGCAGTTATCTCTTCCCATTTAACCTTAGTAATCCTTGTAAGGTTTCTGTGAAGTTGGTCTGGATCAACCTTGTGACATGACAATTGTGAATAGGCAGATATAGATACACTGTATGCTGGAAACTATACAAAGACAGATTTTGGCAAATTGCATCACAAATATGAAGATCTTGTTCTTTACTTGGGGTTTTAAAAATATGATTTACATCTCTGTCCTGAATTTTATCTGGATACCGTCTTTTATTTTCAGTTTTGTAAAACTAGTGGAGCTTAGAGGCAGAAGCATCCAAAAGTCAATCTTAGTGATGTTTGACCCAAATAGAAACATGACTGAAGACTCTATGTTGGCCAGTCTTTTGTTTTGACTAGTCAGTCATCTAGATGGTCATCACAGACAGTCATCTAGACAGTCATGACAGACAGTCATCTGGACAGTCATCTAGAAAGTCATCACAGACAGTACTCTAGACAGTCATCACAGACAGTCATCTGGACAGTCATTACAGACAGTCATCTAGACAGTCATAACAGGCAGTCATCACAGACAGTCATCTAGACAGTCATCACAGACAGTCATCTAGACAGGCATCACAGACAGTCATCATAGACAGTCATCTAGACAGTCATCACAGATGGTCATCACAGACAGTCATCTGGACAGTCATCACAGACAGTCATCACAGACTGGTTATTGGGATAAAGCTGTCATATATCTGATAGGTTGACTGAAAGAAGTTTCTTGAGCTTTGCCATTTGGATCTATCTGTTATGCTTATTTGTTCTACTCATACTAAAATAAGCTTTTGAAATTGGTTGGTTTATTTGTACAATCAGGCATTTCTTCACTTTTTTTAAAATCAGTCTTTACATCAAAGTCCTTAAATTAGTTGCACTCAAGCTTTTCATTCTAAGTGGATATCAAAACCCTTTTAGGTTTTCGTTACTAATCTTAGTTACTAACTTTCAATGGTTTGATTACCCGCTCCTCCCACCCCCATCCTGTGTGTGTTTTTAAGACCCTGTGAAGTTCATGGTTCCCTTTTCTTTTCCTGTTTGAATAGAAATTCATTTTCTTTAACCCAACCTGAGTTTTAAAAAACTATTCTTGAACTGCCCATTGCAGGAATTTGGTTGTTGGCTTTATTGAATGGAGGTATGCATGACCCTATGTTAAAAGAATTCTATTCAAAGACATTTCCGCCTGTTTGTTTTTTGGGTCAGTTCCTGCTCACACGAGTCTGGAAAAGAGCCAAATTATGTGAGCAAATTAAATTTTGAGGATCCCAGTGGGAATATCCATAAATTCTGATATAAAATAGCAACTTAAGATAAATTGAATATGTTATGATGGCCAGAGAAAGTTATAGACTAGTGATTGTTGGCTCTGGTTGGAATCTTAATGAATATTAAAAGGTTATGATTAATTATGCAGTTACACAGACCACAGCTCATTCCTAAACCTATGTGTTTTGCTAAAAACATTTTTATTTTTATTTACTTTGAATTTCTGTTTCATATTAGACAAGGATTAATTTCTGAAGCTATAGTTTATATTCTTAGTCTATTAAATGTGTAATATGTAATTTTACATCATTATTAAAAATTAATGATTATCTTAGTGTATCTACACGTAGCAGTGAGTTCAGTAAAGAAAAATTTGAAAGAATGTATATTTTCTTCTTTTTAGATTCCTATTTTTCTTCAGACTATCATTCTCAGTATATAAATTGAAAGGCATGTTGATAGAGACAAGCAATGTGACATTTTTCTATTCAGTTTATTCATTACTTTTGACTCAATGCTAAAACTTAAATCTAAAACTTTCAATAAGGAAGCACAATCCGGAAATTTTACCTTATAGTAATATATTTTCATTAATTTCTCTGCCTGTACAGAGTTCAAGTTCAGAGAAGCAGAGAGTAAAACCCTTTAGTTGTCACATGGACATGTGCTTAGAAGAGAATCAAAGTAAGTGGAATGTGAGTGTATGGTTGGCACACAGGACAAGAAGAACTAGAAACTAGGGGTGTTTACCACAGTGGAAAATGAAATGAATTCATTTAATGCATGCAATAAATAAATTCATGTTTAACTCTAATTATGCATACACAATTAGCAATATCATTGGCACTGTCAATACCTTTTATAATATGAGCATCCTAATTATCCTGTGACCTAAAATGAAATTGCACTTCCATTTTTTTTTTCATTTTCAAACCAAATTATTATAATATAAATCCACATTTTTCCTTCAGGGAACTAACTCCATTCATAGTATCCTTTCTAGTACTTTGACACATGGTTTGTAAGTCCTTCTGTTCATAACCTTCCATCTTAAGTTATCATAAACTACCAAGTTCTTGCCTTTGTTACTGATGTTCCTCGTGAGAAGGCTCCCAAACCCTTGCTGGCCCTCGCCACCCTTCATCTTAATCACCTCTATGTAGCCCACAAGGAAATCCATCTTTGTGTTCTGAAAATCACTCTTAGATGCTCTTCCAGGTTACCCAGACAGCTTAATTTTTGAAATACTAAATAGATGGAGTTATAGGCTAGACTGACATCTCAATCCCCCTATTGCAATAGACATATAACTACCAACAGTGATGAGCAGGTATAGACTGGTCAGTCACATTAGGCCCCATTCTTCATAGTTCACCACAAAAACACTTGAGATCCTAAAATGTTTGTTCCCAACTACCCTTGAACCACAGAGCATGCAGTGCACATGCTCAGTCACACCCCTATGCAAAGGACTTGATTCCTTAGTATAGTAAGATCTGGATACTCCAGAATGCCTGATGCAACCATGTCCATTCTTCTCTAGAAAATGCCTGTGTCCAACAATTAAAATAGAAAACAGTATAGATATTAATAATTTTCCCAAGGGCTAGATATTTTAAGGGTTAGTCATAACCAACACATAACATATTCAATATATTTAAAAACATCTAAGTGGGATATAGAGTTCATTGTACTTGAGTAAATTTAAGAATACATTTTATGTAGAAACGAACATTCAGGTAAAATATGTAATGGTTGTTGTTTTTTTTCTTCATAACTATCCCAGTGGCCTCTGTGTGATAAGAATATTTTGGAGACAATCCTGTTCTTTGATAATAATAGTCATTAAGTTGTAGTTTATTCTCTGTTACATGGCCTGGAGTAATGTTCTTGAGAGTTCAGTGAGCCACATACGTGACAGTAGCCTGGGGCTTGTAGAAGCCAAGCCAGGATCCTGAGATCACACAGCTGGAAAGTGGCTGGGCAGAAACTGAAAGCCTGTATTTTTGTATGATTTCTATACTGTGTTTTGTCAATAAGTGTGCAAAAATGATATTCAGTAACCATAATAATGCATCTGGTGATAAATATTTAGGCTATTTTAGTGGTTTTTTTTGCTTATTTATTTATGGTTTTCACTTTTCTATGGAATAGGTAAGATGACAGTCATTAGTCGTATTTCACCTGATTGTTAAGATGCTGTACTATTTACTGCCTATCTCTATGATCAAGTACTCCTGTCTCGAGGCCAGGCAGAGAGCCCAGTGGTTAAGAACACTTTCTGCTCTCCCAAAGGACTGGTTTGGTTCCCAGCACCCATGTCAGAATACTCACAATCACATTTCACTTAAGCTTCAGGGGAACCAGCATCCTCTTCTGGCCTCCACAAGAACTTGCACACATATTACACGCCCCACTCCCCCCACAAAGACACATACATAAACATACACATACACACATAGAGACACCATAACCAAAAATGACAAATCTTTTAAAAAAGAACTCTAGCTCTTAGAGAAAACTTACATGAGAATAAAAGGATTCTATTTTCATAAAGACTTACTCAAAATGTGAGAAAAATTGGAATATTATGAAAGCATATGGAGCTCTCTGTGCTTGAGGTAATTCAGGGTAGCTGCTTCTAACATGGGAGAGGTGGATTCCTCTCCACAGAGTTGGTACTCAAGATTGGCTTAGATTTCTATTTACCTCCATTCTTGATCTTTCCAATAGAAGCACCTAGTCTTCCTTGATATTCCTATAGGACAAGTAGGTACCTCTACTTAGTGATGATATGCTGTATGGAACACTTTTCTTACATATCTTTTAATATACTCCTTTGCTCTTAAAATGTAATTGAACAAAGCTAAAGATTACATTTTAGCTACCCAGTTAACTGTAGGCTTACTTGAAAAACAACACTAACCAGTTAAGTCCTTTCAAAGCAAAGATTAATTTCAGCTCGGTAGCAACACCAGTCCCCAAAATGAGCTTGTTTAGTGATGCAGATGAACAAGCCTTGTCCCACTTGAGAAGCCATTGAAGCATATATGATGTTATGGTCTCTATTCATATTTTTTTTAACTTATCTCTTGTTTCAAGCCCGAGAACTAAACAAAAGTCCATTTCAGGATTTCTCCACCTCCTGTTGCATCAGGGATATATGGAGATATTGGGTCTAAAGTATTGATATGAGAGAACGTCCCCCTGGTTCTTGATTGTAAGCCTTCACTACTGACCAGCAAGGGTCATCACATCTTTGTACGTCCAGAAATCAGGGGCATTAACCCATCCAGGTCCCTGTGTTCCTGGGTTCCATCATAATCTCTGAGTTCTCCAACTCTGTCTTTGACTCTTCCTCTTCTTGCATTCCTAAGCTTCACTGGTATAACCTAATGGATTTCTGGTTTGAAGAAGGTTCAGCAGCAATTTTAATTTTGGTTCTTCTTGCTTTCCTCATTTCAAGAGCTTCCAGTACAGGGGAAGGAGAACGTAGGGAACAGAACACCAATGGATAACTCAAGTAGTCCGGTCCTCAGCAGGTCAAATGTTAAGGGAGGGCTAACAGGTATTGCTCCTTCTAGGGTAAGTTTCTGGTCTACCCCAGTGGCTAAAACACGGACTTCAATATTACATCTACAGTCGCTAGTGCATAGAGTGTTTGCACTTGAGCACATGTCTCTATGACCTGGCTGTTGAATTTAGGGTAAATTTCTTTCTTTTCAACCCCATTTTTATGTTATAATTATTAAAGTCACTCCTTTTCTGTATGCCATGCCCTTCCCCAGACCATTCTTGATAACAATGTCTTCACTTGCTTTCTTCACTCTTCATGCTTGATAGTCCCCGTTAGTGTCTCTTTATGTTTTGTCTCTTTTCTCACTTATATGTGTTTAGTGCTTTATCCGGGAAGTCAGACCATCTCACTGTATGTGTACTGTAAGAGCATGTTCTTACAGTATCATGTTCTGTGTATCTATAATACAGAATAATAAATATATGCTGGTAACAGGAATATCAGATGACAGGCTTCCAGAAAGACACACCCAATACTGAACGAACCTTCCAAAAGCCTTTTCTTCACAAGCACCAGAAGTAAAGCCCTCCTTATTTTTCCTGACCCACTAACTTCAATAAATCTAGTTCCATCTCTAGTTATTAATCACCACTTGCCTTTCACTGAGGTTTCCATCATTTATTACAACACATCTACACCTACTTTTTTGACCACCACCACCATTGGAATCACACAGTACTCTTTTCTACTGACTCTGTTCACTGACTCCTGCTGTACTTTAACAATGTCCTGGGAATTCATCACCTGTCTTTATTCAATGACTAGCCTTTCTACATTACCACGTGAATCCTCTTTGACTGGCATATCTTCCCTGTGGTGATATTTTAATTGTGCTCTAACAAACAAAGCTTGCCTGGGGATCAGAGGAAAAATGCAGCCACTATATTAAACATAGAAGTCAGGCACTGGTAGCACATGCCTTTAATCCTAGCATTCAGGAGGCAGAGATTTATCTAGACCTCTGTGAGTTCAAGGCCACATTGGGAACAGAGCCAGGTGTGATGGCACATGCCTTTATTCCCAGCACTAGTTAATCATAGTAGTCTGGAGGCCTGTAAGACAGACAGGAAGTGATACAGCTGGGCAGAAAGAGGACGTGATGTAGCTGGGCAGGGAGAGAGGAAGTAAGATGTCATGGCACAGAAAGGTATATAAGGTGTGAGTATATAGGATGTAGCTCTCTCTTGGGCTGAAGATTTCCTAGTGGTAAGAACTTGTGGCTGTGGCTTGTTCTGTTCCTCTGATTTCTCAGCTTTTACTCCAATATCTAGCTCAAGATTTTTTATTAATAAGACTGTTTAGCAATTTGTCTTACACTTTCCTGACTGTTTTCCCAGTTTTAGTGCTCACATAAATAATATACAAGCAGAGTGAGGCAGCCTGGTTTGTATTTCTCCCCATACTTTTAAAGACGAACATCAAGGGCATATTTATTGGTTTGTACCTGTGTGCTCTATAGGGCTTTCCTCTGCTTTGTCGTACAGTGAGCATCGCACAAACACATAACATTCGGAATTGGTAGAGACTGATGATTAAGTGATTGTCTTCTCAGAGTATAGATGAGCAACTTATTAAACCCGCTGACTCTCCGGTGGTATACATTTTCTGTACTACATCTTATTTAATCTAATGGAGAGTACATATTCTTATGTATAATATAGAGTATCAACTGGCATTAACAGGAGCCATTTATTTTGATAATTTTAATTCTTAGGCTGTTCTAGTAAAGCTCTGTAAATTTTTATGAAAAGGCAGACACTTAAATATATATGATTTGACTGCCACATCCATGCATGGCTTCCAGGGATGGACTTGACTGGGGTTGTGAAAGAACCAAGAAAAGACAGACAGACATACAGATAGACAGAGAGAAAGCTGGGATTAAGGAGCCTAGGCTTTTAGATGGATAAACTGCAGCACCCCAGAAGCTCAGCATGCTTATTATATACCATTGAAAAGCGAGTCAGGGTTATTGCATATAGATGAACAGGAGGTAGGGTTTATGATGCATACCTGGGTCAAGGAGAAGGGGTTCGCCAACCTTGGTTGGATCCATTTCTGCAGGGAGCAGTTGTCAGGCTATTAATATTGGGGACTATGGTAGACATTTTCTGAGTACATTATTGACACTTATACTCAGTCCCCTGAAGAAGGTGTTGCTATCCCTCTGAGCCTGAGGTTGTGGGGTCCTTGACATGGCCATGCCTAAGTCAATGAGTTCACAAAGGACTTCTTTCAGGGCTTTCTCTACTCCCTACACTTGACAATATTATTATATGAATAAAGGGAAAAAAAAGAAAATGAAGTCAGCTGACAAATGATTTGTGAGTGTCCAAATAGCATCTGAAAATCTGGGTGCTCTCATGAAGAAAACTTACAAACCATTGTACCGGCATTTGTAACAGGTTGTTTTTGTTAAAAAACAAAACAAAACAAAACAAAACAAAAAACAACTAGACTATTGAAGTTGATCTTGTTTCTTTAGATTTTTTTCCTAAGGTATACCAGAAATTCAAACAAACTCTTCAAATTAGTTTTCTATTTGTTGCTTTACTGGAAACAAAGCTCCATCTGGTGGAAGAAATTGCTCCTGTGTTTGGCATTCTTGAGCAGAAGCAATGAGGAAAAATAAATGTGTACATGTCTGCACACACCCATGTGTTTGCATGTGGCTCACATAGACTTTCCTCTGCCGTGAATGTGTAAAAGTGGCTTGTGTACCACCAATTCTTTGATGTTTAAGAAATGACATTCAGCATTCGATTATTATGAATGGTTCATAAATTCATCACCAGAATAATCTTACTATAAAAAAATCACAAACAAGTGCTTGTCTCCTCAATTTAATATAAAAATTTTGTGTACATAATTGTGTTTGTGCTCATGAATGTTTGTAAAGGCCAGAAGTGGACAAATACTTTCTTTTTCAGTCACTCTCCACCTTATTTTATTTTATTCTATTTTATTGTATTTTATTTTATTTTAGATAAGGTCTCTCACTGATCTGGAGCTCACTAATTTGGCCAGACTGACTGGCTGGGGAACCCTTATTCTCCAGGTTTTTCCTCCCCAGGGCTCATATGACGGTCGCACTCTATCAACTCCAATTTTATACAAAGCTGCTGGGGTAAAACTCAGGCTCTCGTGCTTCCATGGCCAGCACCTTTTGGTCGGAGTCTTCTCCCCAGCTCCCAACTTCCTTTTGAAATAGTTTATTTGTGCTCTGATAATAAAAATTTACCTACAGGATTCTATGGAAAATGGAAAATTATGAGAATCAAACAGGGAAATGCTCAAAAACATAAGCACATGTTGGCTAATCTGCCATTTTACTCCATGTCTGCTTTCTCAAACACACGAGTGAGTCATATGTACTCTTGTGATGAGTGGCATGGCTTTGGAGCTATTAGCTCCAGAATGACTAGACACCCACTAGAGTCGACATACTGAAAATGTTTCAGATGAACTTAGTCCATAAATCTATTTGTTTTATTTATATTAAAATGTTAAATAAAAATACTAACTAATTTACATTTGAAAATTGTTAATGTTTTTACAAAACCACAGCTAGATTGCAAGGAAGGTTGCTTTTTTTTTGAGACGTGATTTCAACTTGAGGAGTAATTGCTTCATTTAAGAAGTTGGTGTGGTAAAAAAAAAAAAAAAGAAGAAGTCGGTGTGGTAATATGGATGAGCATGACTCCCATAGGCCCATATATTTGAATACTTTGTCCCCAGCTGATGGAACCATTTGGGAAGGATCATGAGGTGTGGACTTGTTGGAGGAAGTGTGTCACTGGGATGGGCTCTCTGTCTCTGTCTCTTTCTCTCTCTCTGCCTGTCTGTGTGTCTCCCCCTCTCTCTCTGCCTCCTGCTCATGGATTAGATGTAAGCTCTCAGCTGCTGCTCCAGTGCCATGCTGATTGTCTGCTGCCATGCTCCCTGCCATGATGACCACGGACTCACCCTCTGACACATGAGCACCAGTAAACTCTTTCTTCTATCAGTTGCTTTGGTCATGGCATCTCTTCACAGCAATTGAAAATAGCAGACAGACAGTCACACTAGTTTTTGTAGGCTCTCCTGGTCCTCAGTGTTTCACGCTGCACCTTTAGTCTTCAGTGTGTGTTACCTGGACTTGATTCCATTATAGCTCCCTTGTGATGCTTGAGAACTTCACAGTTTAGCAGCAGAAGAAAATTCAGCAGCATGGGTCTGTGACTATCAACTGCATGAAGGAAATATCCTAAACACATGTACAAAGTGATTTGTGCAAAGCAAGAGAGGTAAATCAGGTGTTTCTCAAGTGGAGCAAGCTTTTAGGGCATTGGCTTGGAGAGATGCTGAGGGTGTAGAAGACACAATGTTTGAGAAAACATTGGGGGAACCAGAATTGTTAAACATGCAGATCTATGTTCTTCAAGGGAAGGAAATGATGCCTTTTTGCCTGGAAGACTGATATGGGTGTTGTATAAGAACCTGGCAATCTTTTTGCTACTCTATGGGGCCACCATTCATCTGACTCCTCCTAAATCCTGAGCATTGTTTAGGCCCTAATCCTGGGCTTTGTCTCTCAGTGAATGGAACCACTCTGTATGAAAGAAATTCTCCATCAATAGAATCTATCATTATGCTTATTATACATCCTTCCTCCTTAGGTCCTTAACCTGAGAGTTGTTTATCAGGCATGAAAACTCAATCTTGTTGTAAAGGTCATAGGCCCTTTGCTGCTTTTCAAGGGAATTGATATAGCCATCCCTGAAGCTCTGTTATGATAGCTGTCATGTGGAGACTTTTCTCAAAAGGTTTACTTTGCTTAGATGTGTTAAAAATAATTAAACAAACAAACAAACTGTGAAGTCAGACTGGAACTTTTTGACCCAGTGCCTGCTGAAGTGGTGCTGACCCTAATTTCATTCTTCACCGGGTGTAGATTATCTCCCAGTAGCTGTGAGGTTTATTTCCCTGCGGCCTCCAGGCTTGCAGGGACCCTGAAATGAAAGCTTGGTTCCCCCTGAAACAATCCCCTTAAGACTGGGAAACATTTGAAACTGATTGTTTTCTTGTTGAGATCATTTCAGTTGTTTTAGACACCATCATATTCAACTTATTTCACAACAAGAGCTGAGATCTAGGAGTGGTTCTGGCAAGTGCATAAAGTTTGCTGGTTGAAAAGTGGAAGCTAAAATCTGAAAAGCCACTTCTATCTCGATGTAGTAATGAGCAAGTTGGTGAGAAAACTTTCTACCTAGCCTGGGTTGTAGCTCAGTAGTGGATCACTGGCCTAGCATGCCCCAACTCTGGGATTAATTTATAGAAGCTCCACAATAAATAGAGAATAACTATATTTTATAGCTACAGTTTGGAAGAGATGCAATGGGCGATATGGCATGAAGAGCTAATAATCGTTTCAAGGTATCCGTCATGGACTTTCTTTGTTCCCATGATTTCGTAGTCTTGGCGTCTATTGTGTCAATTGAAAACTAACACATGATCTTATTTTTAAATTAGCATTAGTGATTTTGTCCACGGTTTCTCTAGTGTGTGCGGGAAAAGTGTCAACTTGTGGTAGAGACAGAAGGATGGCTCAGTCAGAAAGGTGGGCGTTTTGAGATAATGTGAGTGACAGGGCTGTGAAGGAAATGGGGTGTACTCTGTTGTGGAGGAACTAAGAGTTATGTATGAGAGCTCAGACATCAGAATATGGAAAGTTTATAAACAAGGAGAGTTAAGGGTGTATGAAAGTGGTTTCGGATAAATATGTGCACTGAACCGCTCTTTGGATCTGCAAGGACAATGATGCCTTTAAAATCGTTTGTCAGCTCTTCTATATTCTCTGTGGAATTGCTAATGAAGACACTGATGATCGGGTATGTGCAGGCAGGTAATGGGTGAGATTCTTTTAGGAAATGTAGAAGTCAGTCAAGCTCCCTGAGTGGGCATTCACATGTCTTGTCCTCTTAAGAGGCCAATCCTCAGAATGTGCCAGATTTATAAAAAAAGTCTGAGGGCCGGGCGGTGGTGGTGCATGCCTTTAATCCCAGCACTCGGGAGGCAGAGGCAGGCGGATCTTTGTGAGTTCGAGGCCAGCCTGGGCTACCAAGTGAGTTCCGGGAAAGGCACAAAGCTACACAGAGAAACCCTGTCTCGAAAAACAAAACAAAACAAAACAAAACAAAAAAAAAAAAAAAAAAAAAGGTCTGAGGATACTAATTATAACTCCACTTAAGTTATTAATGGTTTCAGCTATCTAGATCAGTAAATTAAGGCACTCTGAAGAGAATGTTTAAATCAATTATAGCTATAACTATATAGATAGAGATATAGAGAACTAAGTGTTTGTTTTCTTTCTGCACTCAATCTGTGAACAAATAAAACTACTTTTTTCAATGCTAATTGGTTGTCCTTACCATTTTCTTTCTCTTAGCTACAATACTTACTATGTTTTAAAGTATAAGTATGACAACAAAATTGATGGAAAGGTTTTTTAGTTTATTGCATAATTTGTAAAATAATGATAGTTTCTGGAAATACCACAAACACTTCCCCTTTCCCTCTGGCCCTAATGTCGTTAAGTACAACACATTGAACTGTTCAAAGTGTGAGGAAACAAAGCAACAAAGCAACCATCTCCCTTTCCACTTTGCTCCTCTCTGCTCAGGCTTTCACCAAAGGATGCTCAGCTCTACAGCTCCTCACCAGTGAATCTCACTTTATCCTTAGCCCTGCAGGCTTATTTCCCTACAATCAAGGTAGTTTTAGAATATAGAACTAAATAGTTTTCAGTATGGCTTCTAACGGTTACACTTTCAGACTGGAATTTCATCTCCATTAACAGATGTAGTGATATATTTTTATGAAAATATCTCTTGACCTCAAAGAGAATGAATGTTTCCAGACTTTCCAGCTAAGTTAATGATATACTCGGAGATCATTTAAGACTATATTCTTAACCCATGGTGCTACTGTGTACTCTTCATGTTTAACGTTAACCTCCCTTAAAAAGAGCAATGTAACTAATCTCACTATGGCTTGGATTTCCCTTCAAAATCAGCTTTTATAATCTAAGCTGTTGTATAGCTTTAATCTTAGGTTACATACTCTTCCATTCTTCTGGCCCCGAGTAATATATGTGTGTCTTTGTGTGTTATGGTTATCATTTTCTGAAAGCAGCCAACAGATTGGAAGCAACCTATGCAACAAGTATCTACCACACATGTTGAAAGCAGTTTGAGGATATAGCTTGATAACGTATATTTACAATAGTTGGTGTCAGTAAAATTACTTCTTCACTTGCCAAACTCGGCTAAAAGAGCTGGAGAGATGGCTCAGCAGTTAAGAGCACTTGCTCTTCTTGCAAGAGGACCAGGATTCAATTCCTAGCACCCACACGGCATCTCACAACTGTCTGTAACTTCGGGGTCAGGGAAATCTCACACCCTTTTTAGGCCTCTGTGGGCACCAGGGATGCTTATAATGCACAGCTATACATGCAGGCAAAATACCCATGTACATAAAAATAAAACCACTTACATATTTGTGCAGAGTCATTTCGTCCTCTGCCATGCCATGTTTTCTGTGATGTTCAAAGCACATCTCTTTGTTAAGGACACACACACACACACACACACACACACACACACACACACAGGCAGAGATGCAGATGTACACATGCCAGGCATCAGTCATAGACACACACAACAGACAAATTACAAATTGACCAGTAACGATGTATTACAGACATATGGACCTATGAACTTATTAATGACCTAACATCTAGCTTGTACTCTATCAAAGGCAACTACTGGTAAACAGCCTTCTGATCTGTTTCTGTACATTCAACACGTTCTCAACTCAATATTTAAGTGAGATCATGAAGTTTTTGTCTTCCTATGCTTGGTTTATTACACTTAACACAATGACTTCCAGGTTTACTAATGGCATAATCTCTTTTTAAAGGTTGAACACTATGGTTTTGTGCATGTATGTATTCACACTGACATAATTTCATTGTTTTTGCATCACCCAATTTGTGTTGCTATGGCACAGATGGTAGAAAGAAATGAGGGGTGGTGAGAGAAGAGAGGAGAAGAAGGGAGAAGAGGAAAGGGCAGAAGTGAGTGGGGGAAGAAAAGAGGAAGGAATGAATTTGTGTCTTGCTATGGAGGCTGGAAAGTCCAAAATCACAGGACAAAACCAGCAGGGAACTTCCATATCACCCATGGGTAAGGACGGGATCAAAAGGGCTAGGGAGTGAACTCCTCTTTCGGGTCTTTGTACCATAGGAACCCTTCCGTGATGGAAGGGCCTTCCTGACTCCAACCCCTTAGAGCCAGCCCCCAGAATTTACACTGCAGATTAAGTTTTCAACACATAATTTTTGGGTGCACCACTTAAACTCTAGTTTGCCATATGTACCATTTTTAGTTGGAAAGAAAAATTTTAACATCTGGCAAATGACACTTTAATCTGACTAAGCATGCAACATTGTGCACTTATTTTTACTTCAACTTTCAGAAGATACTTTGTCAATTATTTGAGGTCATTTGGGTTCCACACAAGACTCCACTGTTAGTAAAAATATATTGTACTAAATCTCCTATATAGCAGAAATCATGTAGGTTTGTACAAATAGAAAAAAAGTTTTTAAAATTCAAACACAATTATATCTGAGCATATTTATCTGCATAAAATATGAGTTACTGGGCACAGTATTCAGCTTTGGATTTTTATTTATTTATTCATTTATTTATTTTTATTTTTTATTTATTTTTTGTTTTTTTTTTTTCGAGACAGGGTTTCTCTGTGTAGCTTTGCACCTTTCCTGGAACTCACTCTATAGCCCAGGCTGGCCTCAAACTCACAGAGATTCTCCAGCCTCTGCCTCCTGAGTGCTGGAATTAAAGGTGTGTGCCACCACCGCCTGGCTTCAGCTTTGGATTTTTTGGCCAGTTGTACTATATAATTGCAACGAAACAATCACTTTATATTTGTAATTTCATGGATTATTCATAATATGGCCTAAGTTTTTTAACCCAATGAAACAATGCCCTTTAAAACGGCTTCTGTGTCCTGCATGTGTGCTTCATCTGGTAGTTGTTAGTATGTTGACCTATTTCCTCCACCTAGTGTAAGGGTGGACATGGTGGAAAAGGAGTTAGGCTCTGACCAGGTTCTTTGGAGGGGTAAGGGAAGTATGTGTGCTGTTGGATTTTCATTTGGTTTGGACAAAATTTCCTAACCCAAGTTAGTTCTAGCTTGGAACTAGCTTCCTTGGTATTGAGAAAAGGTAACACACGATGGACCATGAAGCCCCCGCATGACAGGAGCAACCCTTTTTATTCCAGACTCTCAAGTGTGATTTGCACCAGCTGGCCAGGCAGTTGCGGAACTAGCCTTTTAAGAACTGCCCACTAGAGGGAGTAGAGCACCATAAATGTTTGCTTTGTTGCCCTGCTGCTTTCAAGAGGGAAAACAAGGCCCAAATGCAAATCCCTAGACCTTATTTAACATTTTCTCCAATGCTTTTCTTGTCCAAATTTCATCGATTATTCCTATAAGCAAAGAAAAATTAGCATAGCATTAGTACATTCATATTTTAGTGTGTGAAATGTTCAGAAAGTCAGGCGGCTATGGAGAAATGGAATCCAGATGCATTATTTGAACTTAACAGTGCAAAAACACCCAGGGAAGCGTGGGCTTCACCATATTTCCTGAGGTCTCTTCCGTTGTTTTATTTGTCCTGGATGTGACTGATGTATTTACCTGCTAGTTTGTCATTTTGTTACAGCTTGTCCAGGCATTTAAGGTAAAGGATTCCACTCGGCGGATGTTTGGACCGTGGGGGAAGTCAAATGTTGAGCTTTCAGAACTAAAATTATCAGCTGCCTACCTTAGAAAAATGAAAATCAATGGTAAACTCTCTAGTTCTCGGATGACTGGCTCAAATATGGATTGTTTTTCATATCCCATTTCATAGATTTTTTTCCTTGGTTTCCAGAAATGATTTAAAAAATGTTCACATCCTCTTATACACTCTCCAAATTTTGTTTCGTATTGCATTTTTTTAATGGCTGACTATTTGAAGAAAATGAAAAATACTGTATATAATCCAATTTGAAGTGTTGAAATACAATAACCTTGTTTGAAAACTTAAAATGAAAATCTTCATTGAAAATTGAGATAATTACTCTTTATATGGTAAAATACATTTAAATTTTGAGTTTAGTTAGTTATTACTATTGTGATATGTGACTATTTCAAACTTAATCTCAATAAAGAAAATATAAATTTCTTAACCTCTTAGCTACTCAAAAGCATTTGTAACTAATTTTCTTCCTAGTTATGTAGTTACCTGCTGTTAGTTCTAGAGCTGAAAACAAGTTTTGCCTTTTGTTGTCCAAAGTCACTAAAACATGTTTCTTTTATTTATATGAAAATAAGTTCTTTCATTTTTCCTCTGCAACACAGATAGACAGATAGACAGATGCACACACACAGAGCAAACCACGTTTCTTAGAGAGAGCTCTCTTGATGAGACATTGTTGTTGAAGAAGTGTCTTGGGACATGGCTGATTCTGTGACCCACTCTCCCTTAGTTTCTTACCTCCTCCTTCCTTTGACATTCCGGTTTTCATCGGTGAGCAAAACTCTATCTCCAACTCACCCAAACGCCAGATTACCCATTTTCATTTTTGTTTTCTTTCTGCTTGGAAAAACTCGGCATGAAGTTAATACACACTGGCTCTAAACACCCGAAACACCTGAGATGCTAATGGGCAGAAATGAACATCTCGGCCATTTTCCCTCTTCCCTTGGGCTGTACTAGCCCTTTGCACAGTTTGAATCTTTAGGGACATTTTTAGCACGTGGCATCCTATACATATGAAAGTTATTATGCATGTGTATTTCTTCGATTTTTCTTAACAAAAGTGGAATCACAGGAAACACACTCTAATAAGATTTGCCCCTTGCACTGGCAACACATTTTTCCGAGGCCTCTGCATCCGTGTTTAGAGTTATTTCATTGGTTGTAGCTTTGTGGACCTCCATATTTATTGTACCCTATCTCCTATTCTAGATGTTTGAATCATCTCTAGCATTTGTTTAACAAACGGTTCTTTCAGTGCAGAAACATAAGTAAATATCTTTGGAATCTGATGCATTTCCTACATTTTCATGAGTAAATCCTGTGGATACTGAAATCATACCTGGCTTGCTATTTACTTTTTGCTTATGACTTGCCTGTTTCTATAGAGGTTTTCAGGGGTCTGTGTTTTATGTTGCTCTGGGTCTCTGAAAGATGTTTATTTTTATCAACTAAACATATAGGTTGCCAACAATTAGATTTCAAAACATAAAATGCTATTTGTCTGAAAGCATATTTACCAGAAAGTGAAAGAACAGCATTTAATTTGACAATTCTGGTAGAAAACTCTTATTGTTAAGATCTGATGAACAGGAAAATGTCCCTTGCTGGGTCACCCAAATCACTGTGGGATTCAGACCACATTGATCAAATATAAGATCCTCTCTTATATATTGGCAGTTTGGTTGTTGATTGAATGGTTGCATAACAATTTAACGGGCACAGAGTGATTATTAGTTTACACATCAATACACTTAAAATATGCATATAAAACACTGTATATTATTTAAGAAGTCATAGAAATTCAAGGTCATAAATACATTAGTATGATTCTAGAGGGAAAAGTGAACATGATGGGGGGGGCACAAAAGGCAACAGAAAACAAAACCGAATAGGCGTGCAGCTGACACACTGTTCTTGTGATACTGAAATGTGTGTAGGAATTCGTGGCTCTTTTCCTGAGAGCAGTTTCTACACTATCTTGTTTGTGGAAATGCTTTCTTTCTTTCTTTTTCTCTCTTTCTTTCTTTCTTTCTTTCTTTCTTTCTTTCTTTCTTTCTTTCTTTCTTTCTTTCTTTCTTTCTTTCTTTCTTCTTTCTTGCTATTAAAACAGGCAGAAAAGATACAGGGGCAGCCTTCAAGTGGGCTGATTGGAGCTGGGGTTAGTATTGAGCATATTGGCACTGTATGAAGGTGTGCTGGGAACTACAGAGATGAGTACTTAATCTCTCTGTCCTTTGGGGCACTTTCTGGAAAAAGAAGGGCATGGTGGTGTTAAAGCTTCCCATTACATGACCTCGAGTGAAAGGTATAAGAACTGCCCTTCCTGAACCCGCCCTTCCTGGTGGTGTGAAGTATCCGAGCTCCAAGGCCTGGAATCTGAAGCTGAAAGATGGTCTAACTCTTGACTTGCCAAGACTGGCCAAGCCATCACAGCGCGCGAAAGACAGATTTCAGCCAGAATGTGCTAAAAGCCTCCCGCTCCAGGCATGGTCTGAGCACTTTTCACAAACTCACTTAATCAGGAAAACGAAGGTACAAGGTTTTAGACGTGGAAAAGGAGTCACAGAGAAGCCAAATAACCCGCTGGAGATCCTCCTATTAATCAATGTAGGGGGTGGTGTTGAAATCTAGCAAGAGTTCGAGACTTCCGAAGCAAGTTTAACCAAAAGCATCCACTGTGAGGAAGACAGCGCGGTGCGGGCATAACACAATGACCAGGAGGTGCAGGCAGAAGCTGCAAGGGCCTCTATTCCACTTATGTGACACTGGCTTCCGGCCTTCCTTCCTTCCTGGGGCTGTAGAAGGCACTCCGGAATCGGGTCTGCACAGCAGAGGCAGGGTTATGGAAACTCTCTTTGCTTCGGAAAGGTCGCAAGCTCTCCCTGTGTCTCTCTTTTGGATGAGCAGAAACTCCCAACAACGCGGGCAGATATTGGAAAGTTTTTAAACCTTCCAGTTTTGCAAAGTTGCTCACCTCCGCCCACACTTCCACCCCTGCTGAACGCCACGAAGTTCTAAGTCTCTGTTGAGTTTTGAATGAAGAAAGTGTAATTTGAGTTTGTTTTCTCAGCAAGGTGATGGCAAAAGATATTTATGGCGTTGAAGAATTTCAGCTCTTTCTGCAGCATGTAGAGTGTGTAGTATATTTAAATACCACTCTCCGGGATATCTCCCCTTTGCTGAGATAATAAAATTGATCAGATGTTTTCAGGTTAAATAAACTGTTGTAACAATCTTGCAGCTGCCTGCTGGTTGTGGTTTTCAAAAGCAATTACTCACTCTGGAGTCAACTTTGAACTGTACACTTTAATTGAAAAGCTGATTGGAGGCCATTGCTCCTGATTTAGCATTTAATTTGGCAGATTAGGAAGCAAAAGGACTCGGGAAGGGAGGGAGAGGGAGGCAAAGCACTAGAAGAATCTCTGAGTTCAGATTTCCGTTTGCTTGAGAGGCTTGCACACCAGGTGCTTTGTGTGTTCACGGAGGAGAATGTGCCTGGACTGGTGCACACATTCCCGAGACATTTGTCTGAAATGGTCTTCAGGGTACTGAGTTTATCCCATTTACTCCCCCTGACCCCCACCCAGCCCAGTGTGTCTGTGAGAGGGGAGGGGCAGAGGGAGGAGGAGATGAAGAGAGATAGGAGGGGGAGGGGTAGGGAGGGGGAGGGGAATTCTTGATTCAAGTAAGAGGTTTCAGGTAAGAATTCAGCTCTGTTACCTGTCTGATCAGGAGTTTAATTCATTTCTTCAAATTCTGTGATGTCACAGGGACTCACTTTTACTGGTGATGACATGGTTAAGGACTCACTTTTACTGGCATACATCTAAGAACTCTGACAGCTCTGTCAAAACCCAGCAAGATGCTAGCTTGTTTCCAGGGCTGCTCAGGAGAGCCGCTAGGCTTCTACTGTATTTGTTAAAGTTCTTCATGATTAAGAAAACAGTGAAACCTGGATTTTCCATCCAGGAAGTTAGTAGCATCCTTAAAATGGTCAGAAAATAATTTTTAGAATCAACTTGTGGAATGACAGAAGTTGTTTCTCTTTAGTTTACTCCCATCAAAGAATAAATCTAAGTGCTTTCAAGGTAATTTAGACGAGATTATGAAGGGCATTTTGTAGATACACGCTTCCTATGGTTAAAACATTAATTAACGTGTGTGTATGTGATTCGTTTGGTCTTTTACATCCAAGGTCACTTGTGAACCTGTACTGGGATCTTTCTGTGAGCCAGAAAATACATTGATAGCCCAAATTAGAGCTGAGATGAAAGGCAATACGAGACTGTATTGACTTTGCAAGAAGCTTTAAAAAGCTCATTAGGTACCTTTTGGAGGTTGTCGTGGAATGTAGTTTCGCTGGTCACAATCTGTTGATACATTCAGTGACTGTTTAAATATGATTCCATCAGTGTTCTGCTCTCTGAAGATAATTCTTTGGTCACATTTTGCTCTCAGAACTCTGCTGAAATGGGAAGCGGGGTTGTAATATGTGACTTGCACTGTTGCTTCCCGATTCAGAGTCCACTTTATCAGCAACAAAGAGCAGCCGGCCTGTATTTGACATTTGAGTATCCAATCTGAAGCTTGTGGAGTTAGTGAAAAAACGAAACATCTGTGTTGCTACATAAGAAAATCATCCTGAAGCAAGATCATCAGTGGAGATGGCAGCTTCCTGGTACCCGACTTCCAACAGCCTTTCTTTTTTTCTTTTCTTTTTTTTTTAATGGTGATCTGGTATTCATGAGATCTGCAAGTACAAATAGCTCATACCCAAAGACAGGAAGGGGCTTTACAGAAACAAAGACTTGATTTTGAAGTTTAACTCTTTCAAAATATTTTAATGAAAAAACTATTTATTAAAAAAAAAAAACCAAAGCTGATAGGCCCCTATTTTGGGTGAGTGCATTTGTTTAGAAAAGTGGAAAAAGGAAATATGTTGTGTGGTGAGGTTAAAAATATCCTCCATCATGGGGGAAACAGTTGAAGAAGTTTGTATATAACATTACTAGGAGCAGGATGGAGAGATAACAGGTTAATATTTCAGTCATATTCTTCACACATGAAAAAGAATAGTCATACAAATATCTTTTTAAATAAAAAGCTATGAAACCACTGAGTTTAATAGAATTTTCCTTTTCAACGAGCTTGGAACACAGGAAGGGTAAATTTGAAATGTCAGTTCTAGAGTCTGAATTTCAGAAACGAAAGCAAAGTCCACTGATGGTGTGTTGTGTGGTGATGTTTAAGAATGTGGGCTCTAGGTAAAAGAGAAGGGAATCCATCTCAGGGTATCAGTTCTGATACAGCTGCATTCTCTCATCCATATCTTTCAGGAACGTGAGCATGATAACAGTCACTGTCGTGGCTAAGGCTAAATGAGCTAATTAACTAGCGTAAATAGAAATTCCTAATGTGTATGAGTCATTATTTTTCTGTTATGCATTGCCTTTGTGTTATAGGTAATAATTAGAAAGCTTCCTCAAAATTATCACAAAGAAATTATGCTAATCAAATACTAAGTCACATTTGACATGAAAACTGAAACATCAATTTTCACAAAAGTTAAGGATAACAATAACTTACATATATAATTTATAATTAGCTATATAAATGGACCTTAGTTGTCTAGACTTCAAAAGGGAAAGTTGAGAAAAAAATACTTTTAGGAATTGCTGTACTTCGTTAACAGACACAGGACAATTACAATTCAATTGTTCAATAGGAAAAATCTGGGCAAGATTAACTTCGTCTGGATGTAGGTTCTCATTTTATTTCTCTGTTCTATTTTGATTTTACACTAAATTAGTGGAAACTTTTACAAGAAAGATTAAACAAAGGATCCGCGATAGAAATGATGTTATGGTTACTTATGGAGACTGGGTTTGTTGTAGTCCACAGCCACACTGTAAATCTCTGTACTAGACTTCCTTATATTCTTTGGCATACAGATATTTCAGACTCTCACCACCAATTCTTTAATGTTACTGAATTTCTCAATGCTATAAAATCCTGGTGTGTGTGTGTGTGTGTGTGTGTGTGTGTGTGTGTGTGTGTGTGTGTGTTCCTTAGAGGCCTCATAGCATGGAGTGCAGGTCACCAGCTACTACCTCCTTCAGATGAGGTTCATTGAGAGTGCTAGCCAGAGCGGACGTGAAGTCTCAGAGGCTCCAGTTACTCGGTCCGTCTGCTCTCAGCTCTGGTGGAGGTTTGATTAAGAAGACTGCATTTTGCTTTGCAGACATACACTTGAGTCTTATTGAGATAATTTGCTCCAAAGAAACTCTGGCTACTGCTCAGGTGAAACGGCTTTCTTTCCATAAGGTTTCACTTTACTGGAGGTGAGATCCAAGAACTGCATTTTAATGAGAGGAGGAGGATTTCTCCAAGGCGACTTGCTAGCATTTCTTTGTCCAGTCCGCTTTCTTTCATTTCCAGTTGATTGAGGGACATCAGATAGGATTCTTGTTTCCCCCTGCATGCTTCTTGTCAACTATCTTGCCTTTCACAGCCCAACTACACTGGGACGTTTACAGCCTTTCATTGGAGCCTGCCAGACCTAGGTGTTATGCACCATACCTCCAGGGATCATTACCATATGGTATTTTAGGAGAGGACACAGTTCATTTCAATGCAATTCAAATGAGCAGATTTCTTTTCTTTATTACACCATTGCATTTGGCGGCAATCCACCAGAGGCAGAATCTAACTCTCAAAGGAATGCTCTGCCCACTCTGTCCATTTAACAGGACATTTGGCTCAAAACGCCAGTCGGTTGATCACACATGTGCAACAGATGTGTGAGCATGCGTAGCGAAAATAAAAAATAAAAAATCCCAGCAGTGTGCTGTGGGAAATGTAGCATGGAAAACAGGGACACAAAAGAAGTCTGGTTCTTGAACTTTGATTTTTGTTGTTGGAAGGCTGTGTTTCTTATTACTCTTTCCCTCCCTTCCAAGGAGGAACAGGTACGGGTTTCCATTATTATTTCACAGTGATTATTCATGTAACACTGGTAAGGCAACTTAGTTCATTTTCACAGACCTTGTTTTATAAAGATATAATTTTAAATATTCAGGCCAGACTTTCATGGGCCCCTGACTCTCAGGAACTGAGTGTTGGCATACTTCCACTGAAAAAAACCACCCATTTACAAGGGAGGATATCAGAAATATACATCCTTTCATCCGTGCCCCACAGGCTTACACAGAAAGAGAGAGCACCAGCTGTTTTTCTCATGGAGAATAAGGGTTACTTGGGGAAAACTCTCTTCCTGTTTTTATATGGACAACTAAATTGTTGTATAGCCAGTTAATTTTGGTTAGGTCAACAGTACAAGGTTAATTATTGGAGCCTTCCTCTTTTGCCTTCATAAGATTAATAAGAACCAAAAGAAATAAATGGAATATCATGACTTATTCTAGAAGGGCTGTTTATTGTGTTTGATGCTTTTAAAATTATATTTGAAAACATACTATACTTTCTTGTCTTTTTTCTTCGAGGAAATAGTGGAAGGTTTTGAAAAACTGAATGATGTGAACTTAAATAGATTCAGGAAGGATTTTAAAGTATGCTAATATTTAGAAAACATACCAATTTCTATTTTATAATGGAAAGATTATTAAAGCTAAAAAGATTATCTAACCTATGAGACAATTTTGAAATGATACTTTTCCCCCTTGTACTGTTCAGTTTGTTCAGAATAACTGTGTATGGGGAAAAAAACTATAATATAATCCGACATTCTTTTTATAACTTGGGATTTGATCCACATATCAAAAGGCAAGTAGACTGATTTCCTTCAATGGTCTGCATCCAGCTTCATGCTATTATATAACCTCAGAATAAAGCAGCCATATCCCTGTTGATATTTCCAATTCTTTCTCTTAAACTTGCTCAGCATCACATGTGGAAGAAGAAATCCACTCTATACAGTTATGAGAACTGCTTTTCATTCATATCCTTGCTACTCTTAATAAATGTTCCAAAGAAAAATCTTCTGTAACAGCCACTCATAGAGAAGCAGAAACTGGCAAAACCACAGAGAAGGAAACCTATGTGACAACAGTGGCCGTGTCTTCCTGGATACAGAAAACAAACAGAGCTTTGGAAGCGTTTGCCAATGCGTGCCTGCCAAATAAAATATTGTTTTATGAAGTCAGGAAAAAACTAATTTTAAAGGTTATTGTAGGTTATTTGTGGTCACTTCTGGTGTGCATACAGAATGATGTCACCCCAAACTCTTCTTCTCTATTTATATTTCAGTCTTAGAGATCTTTTGTCTATGACTCCATCTCAGCTACTAGACACATCTAAAATTCAATACTCATAAAATCTACACTCAAAGAAATGAAAGGAGATGGAAAAAGGACTCAGCCAAGTCCAGGAAAGAAATCATTCAGGTAGATTCATCTTCTAAAATACCTACACTGTAGATGTCTTCTCAGTCTCAGGACATACTTGCTTGAGAAATTCTCAAATAACCACAGGAGAGCTCTACTGGAAGAGAATTGGCCCTTGAGTTGAGGCTGATGGGGTCTCTGCCAGAGACATCACAGCCGAGGAAAGGGAGCAAGGGATTCCTGGTGCAATGCAGTGTCTCTCTTGCCTCCTGAAAGGGCCGGACCCTTCCTGTGTCTCCCAGGTATCACTCAGTCTGCCCACAAGCTTGTTAACAGTGGATTCTCCTAATCCTTGTACTCTTGCCAATAGCCTTTTCTTTGTGGGACTTTTTTTTTTTTTTTTTTTTTTTTGAGGGCATTTGAGCAACATAGAAGGTTGTGAAGAGAGTGAACCATATTGACATCTTCCAGAGACTAGTGTAATCAGTAAGAATCTTGAGACAAGGGGACTTGGGGTGTGGAGAAGGAGCACCATGCAGGCAGAAGGAGAAACATGCTTGTGGACAAATAAGCATGATACTCCCATGACACAGACACCTACACACTCCATACATGCAGGAGATTGGCAATGCCTGAGAAATCTGAAGCAAATACTCCAGTAGTCAGTGAACACAAAGGGCTTCTGTTCAGGATTAGGTAGACTCTTCAAAACCTCTTTGCATGAGATTGGACTGTCTCAGGAGATCCGGAGAGTTCAGGAGAACTCTGATGTCATCAACGTAAGCCAGCAACTGTCAACTTACAGCACACGCTAACCGACTTTTGCTTCTGTAATGGCAATTCTCCTGTGCTATCTTATGGTTGAAGCACTCTAATCCTATAACTGAATTCTACCCTAAGAGCTCCAGTGATTCTTTACTAATACTTTTTTTTTTTTTTGGAGGGAAGCCTGGCCCCTAAAATTGTTTCCTCATCTCTCTGTGTAGCTTTGAAAGTGATACAAACAGTTATGGTAAAGCTGTAGAAATCACAGAATGGAGACAAGGTATAAGAATACATGGTGGGTAGATATAAACGGGATTGAGGAATATCAGGGGGCTAAGGAGATGGTGCTACATGATTAAGGTGCTTGGGTGAGGATCAGAGTTTGGATCCCCAGAGATTCAGGAAAATGCTGGGTTAGATGTGGCCACCTGCTTGTAATGCCAGGCCTAGGAGGCAGAGACAGGGGCGCTCTAAAGCAAACTAGTAAGATTAGCCATATCTGTGGGATCAGTGATTGATTAAGAGACCCTGGCTTAATGAATAAGACAGAAAGGAACCGAATGGCACATTAGCCCAAGGAACCTTGAGCCGCCCAGGCACCAGCACACATGTACTTGTGCACTCGTCCACTCACGATTACAAAACCATGTACACACACGGATGTAACACACAGGAATTCCAGTGGATCAAAAAGTCAGTACAAGGTACTTACACAAATTCAACTCATAACCACATGACCCCCACCACACACATACAGAAAACCATTTAAGAAGATAGAGGGAGACTGAAACTGGAATATTGGTTTCAATGTGAATTGTCCCCACAGGCTCATGTATTGGAAACTTTGATACCCAGCAGGTGGCAGTGTGGGGAGACTGTAGAACCTTTGGGAAGGGTTGGAGCCTAGTGGGAAGAAGTGAATCCCATGGGGGCAGGCCTTATTGATTATATTCTTGGTCCAGTTCCGTCTAGGTTCTCTAGTTCCCGACAATCAACATCATGTGTCTGCTGCCCAGTCGCTCCTCTTCACCTGCTGTGTATACCTGGCTACCCCAGTGTGCACTCCTCCCCTACCATGATGGACTGTCCCCTGTTAAAGCGAGCTCCAGAACAACCCCTTTCCTGCTTTAGCTGCTGGTTTCAAGTATTTCATCACAAAGATAAGAACAGCAATGAATACAAACCACCCTTCAGCATAAGTTACCGCTGTACTAACTGGTGTTTACTAAACAGTTCTAGAATGATGTGATGTTTGGTCTCCATGGTGCTGGGTTCTCACCCACTTGTGCAATCTCTTGACAATAAAAAGAAGAGACAATTGCAATTGGTTTTGGGAAGATGGGACTAGAACTCTCTGTTGTCATCCCCCCCCCCCTTTTGGGCTTTTTCGAGACAGGGTTTCTCTGTGTAGATTTGTGCCTTTCCTGGAACTCACTCTGTAGCCCAGGCTGGCCTTAAATTCACAGAGATCCTCCTGCCTCTGTCTTCTGAGTGCTGGGATTAAAGGCGTGTGCCACCACTGCCCAGCTGTTGTTCCCCTTTTAATTCAGGATGAAGGAGGATGCATTTTTGCCTTTTGATAGGATGATGCAATCTCTTTGTCTCTTTGATGTCTAGAGTGCTGTGTAGAAAATGTCCCCTAAAACCGTGTGTGAATGCTGCTCCTGTGCAAACAGAAAAAACAGAGTTTTTATCTTCCAAGAATCTTTTTTCCCATTTAAAGGCTAAAGAAATCTTAAAACAAACAAACAAACAAACAAAAAAACCTTAAGAGACAAACTAAGTATACTGATGTAATGCTAACTAGGGATGGTTGGGGTTCATTCTCCAGGAGTGTCAGATCTCTGTTAGCTGCCTGTTACTGCAAGGTTCACTGAGCAAGCCTTACCCTGGAGCCTTGATACTTCTCACTGGGTGTGTTCAGACCTGGGGGCAAAGCTGCTCCCAGAGCTGAGCAACCATCTGCACAGCCCGAAGGGATCTCTAAATTTTGGCTAGGCACTGGCTCTGAACCAGCTGGAGTGGTTCCAGGACTCCTGGCTGCTCTTTGTGTTCCTTCCCTGCACTGACAAGGACTTCTCAGCTCACTTCGACTGATGCTTATAAAACAGTTTACAAGGTATTGGGAGAACTTCCTTCAGCACAGAGGTTTGTTTGGGTTCATCACACGAGAAGGAAGACAGGTTCCTTCTGCATCATGATTTATTACAAAACACACTATCTCCTGACAGTCATATTCCAAAGAGGCAGTCACTTGTCATTTAAATTTTGTTTTGCTAATTAAAAAAAAAAAAACCTCAAAACACTATCACAATAACAATGTGTTTTTTTTTTTCATAAACAATTTTAACTGTGGTGTTTCTCATCTGTTGGACTATACTATAGCTTAAGTTTCCTGACATGGGTAATTTGTTCCAATTACTGTTTCTTAAAATTGGACAATCATTGTCTTATTTTTCTAGTTACATTATAATTAAAAATCAATTAGTCAATTCTTTCCCCAATTTTCTTCATTCTAACATCATCAAATTTGATATTCTAACATCCCCAATAGCAATAAATAATAATATTCAGACTGCTAAATTCACTCTCCCCCTTTATGCCTTCTATTATCATTTATATCTTTACTGTGTGTTTTCAAGGTAAGATTTGAGTTGTTTGTTAGAACCATAATTATGCAGTACAGTTATTGCCAATAACAGTTATAGAAAGTCAAGAACTCTGCTGGCTGTATTCACAAAATTTAAGTCCAGGTGGAATAAAACGAACTCTTTTAATTCTAGAAGAGTCAGTTATTACAAACCCTATGGCACTGAAAAAAATCTGCAATCATGTTCAAAGATTCTCTTCCTCTCAATTCAGCAGCAGCCCGATGTTTCCCTTTTGTTTGTCCGTTGTTTTTCTGTATTGCTTTTTATTTCCCTGATATTTCAGTGAATATTTTCCCTCATTAATGAGCAGAAAGATATGTTTATACCATGTTATCAATCATTTTCTTCTGTTTATTCACTTTTTGCTTATAGTTACATGTTTACATCTTTTAAATGGACACCTAGGAACAGAGAATTGAATTATTATATTTATTTTTTACTATAACCCTCAAGACAATCACAAAGCATTAGGTGATGAATAATAGGTCTTGTCTTTGAATATTATCATAAGGTATCATGCAGTTTGTAATCTTTCGAGAGTAGGTATTTCTCTTAATGTTATGTACCTAACATTCATCCCATCTTAGAACTTGTGGGTCTGGTTAACTTATTTTTATTTATAGTATATTTTTCTACTGCATGAGTACACCTTTGGTGAAATAAATTGAGCAGTCTTAATATTTATATTAGTATAGTATAATTAATATTCATATGTGTAGTCAATAGTTGAGACCTGTAAGACTAACTTAATAGTACTTAACGTTATATGGTTACTGGGCTATAGAATATGTGATCACCCAATTTCAAATGATAGTGCATGGATACATTCTTGTGGAAGAAAGTATTATTTCCACAAATAAAGCACAAAGGACACTATCACATGTTCTTCATTTGGCATTCAGTGATCTCTTATGTTTGTTGTTTGAATGTGTTCAGCATGGAATCACATCAAGAGTCTGATTTGCTTTCTGCTTTATTGTTTTTGTGAGTGACTTCAGAATATTGGTTTTGAGATGGCACAGAATAGCCACTACAAAGAGGACAAATTGAGGAGCTTGGAAAGATGGATAGAGTGAGATAATCAACACTAAATCAAAGGACCAACAACTTACTTCATTCCAAAAATGCTCTTCCTTCAAGCTTTTTTGTGATTGACTCCTGCCTCAGTTTATTCCATTTAGAAACACTGATCTTGCCGGGTGGCGGCAGTGCACGCCTTTAATCCAAGCAAGGCAGAGCCAGGCGGATCTCTGTGAGTTCAAGGCTAGCCCGGTCTACAAAGTGAGATCTAGGACAGGCACCAAAGCTACACAGAGAAACCCTGTCTCTAAAAAAACCAAAACAACAACCACAACAACAAAAACACTGATCTTCAGTTTATCTTCTGAGAGTCACACACATGAAATCACAAGGGACAGTCTTCTGCGGACATCTTTCCCTTAGCACTGGTCTTGGATGTTCAGCCCTGTTCTTGCATCTATTAGTGGTTCTTGGAATGCTGTCACTGCCTTGCCTATATTCCGCCGTATAGATAACACATATTGTGTTATTTATTAGGTGGTTAGTGGACATCTGGGCTATTTCCAGGGTTTATTTGTCACAAATAAAGCTGCTAAGCATATTTATTTATTTACAAATCATTTGAAGGATATGTGTTTCTCTTGAGTAAATAGTGAGGAATGGAGTTGCTATATAACTTATGTTTAACTTTAGGAACTGGTTCCAAACTGCTGTTTCCTAAAGTGGATGAGTCATGTCACATTCCCACTTCCTCACTAATCATTATAAACTTAGTGGGAACAGAATAAAGATGGAATTGGTATGGAATTTTACCTTGGTCTGCAGGCTCAGCTCCTGGCAAGAATTTCCAGCTAGCTCATTCTGATAGCCTATCATATGGATCCATATTCTGCACCCCCACTCTCTCTGTATGTGTGCTGTGTTAAAATATTAATACGTTGCTAATTTTCTTTCTTTTTCTTTATTATTATTATTAATTTGTTGCTTGTTTGTTTGTTTTTCAATACAAGGTTTCTCTTTGTAGCTCTGGCTGTCCGGGAACTCACTTTGTAGACCAGGCTGGCTTCGAATTCAGAGATTCACCTGCCTCTGCCTCCTGAGTGCTGCACCATGACTGCCTGGCTTATCATTTTTAATAATAAGTTTATTATATTTATTTTTATTATTTAAGACAATTTTAAATTTAAATATATTTTCCCTTTTATTTTATTTTACAATACCATTCAGTTCTACATATCAGCCATGGATTCCCTTGTTTTCCCCCCTCCTGCCCCCCTCTCCTTCCCCCCAGCACACCCCTCCCCATTCCTACCTCCTCCAGGGCAAAGCCTCCCCGGAGGACTGAGATCAATCTGGTAGACTCAGTCCAGGCCGGTCCAGTCCCCTCCTCCCAGACTGAGCCAAATGTCCCTGCATAAGCCCCAGGTTTCAGACAGCCAGCTCATGCACTGAGCACAGGACCTGGTCCCACTGCCTATATGCCTCCCAAACAGATCAAGCCAATGAACTGTCTCACCTATTCAGAGGGCCTGATCCAGTTGGGGGCCCCTCAGCCTTTGGTTCATAGTTCATGTGTTTCCATTCATTTGGCTCTTTGTCCCTGTGCTTTATCCAACATTAGTCTCCACAATTCTCGCTCATATAAACTCTCCTCTTTCTCGCTAATTAGACTCCCAGAGCTCCACCTGGGGCCTAGCTGTGGCTCTCTGCAACCAGATCCCTCAGTTGTTGGACGGGGTTTCTAGCACGACTCTTAGGGTGTTTGGCCATCCCATCACCAGAGTAGGTCAGTTCCGGCTGTCTCTCGACCATTGCCAACAGTCTATTGTGGAGGTATCTTTGTGGATTTCTGTGGGCCTCTCTAGCATTTTGTTTCTTCCTTTTCTCATGTGGTCTTCATTTACCATGGTCTCCTATTCCTTGTTTTCCCTTCCTGTTCTTGATCCAGCTGGGATCTCCCGCTCCCACAGGCTCTCTTTCCCTCGACCTTCACCCTTCATTACTCCCACTCATGTCCAGGCTGTTCATGTAGATCTCAGCCATTTCTCCATCATTGGGATCCCCGTGTCTTTCTTGGGGTCCTGTTTTCCAGGTAGCCTCCCTGGTGATGTGAGTAGCAGTCCAGTCATTCTTGTTCCACATCTAGTATCCTCCTATGAGTGAGTAATACCATATTTGTCTTTCTGAGTCTGGGTTACCTCACTCAGGATGATTTTTTTCTAGATCCATCCATTTGCCTGCAAACCTCATGATGTCATTGTTTTTCTCTGCTGAGTAGTATTCCATTGTGTATATGTGCCACATTTTATTTATCCATTCTTCACATAGTAAAATTGCAATTCTACCAAAAGCAATCTACAGATTCAATGCAATCCCCATCAAAATACCAACACAATTCTTCACAGACCTGGAAAGAATAATATTCAATTTCATATGGAAAAGCAAAAAACCCAGGATAGCCAAAAGAATCCTGTACAATAAGACAACCTCTGGAGACATCACGATCCCTGACTTCGAGCTCTACTATAGAGCTACAGTAATAAAAACAGCTTGGTATTGGCATAAAAACCGACATGTGGACCAATGGAATTGAATTGAAGACCCTGACATTAATCCACACACCTATGAACATAGTTTTTGACAAAGAAGCCAAAAGTGTACAATGGAAAAAAGAAAGCACCTTCAACAAATGGTGCTGGCATAACTGGATATCAAGGTTTAGAAGGCTGCAAATAGATCCATATCTGTCACTGTGCACAAAACTTAAGTCCAAGTGGATCAAGGACCTCAACATAAATCCAGCTACTCTGAACCTGCTAGAAGAGAAAGTAGGAAGTAGTCTTGAACACATTGGCATAGGAGATCACTTCCTAAATATAACACCAGTAGCACAGACACTGAGAGAAACAATCAATCAATGGAACCTCTTGAAACTGAGAAGCTTTTGTAGAGCAAAGGATATGGTCAACAAGGCAAAGCGACAGCCTACAGAATGGGAAAAGGTCTTCACCAACCCCACATGTGACAGAGGACTGATATCCAGAATATATAAGGAACTCAAGAAATTAGACATCAAAACGACCAACAGTCCAATTAAGAAATGGGCTATAGAACTGAACAGAGAATTCTCAACAGAGGAAACTCAAATGGCTGCAAGACATTTAAGGAATTGCTCAACATCCCTAATCATCAGGGAAATGCAAATCAAAACAACTCTGAGATACCACCTTACACCTGTCAGAATGGCTAAGATCAAAAACACTGAAGATACCTTATGCTGGAGAGGATGTGGAGCTAGGGGAACTCTCCTCCACTGCCGGTGGGAATGCAAGCTTGTACAACCACTTTGGAAATCAATATGGCGCTTTCTTAGAAAATTGGGAATCAATCTCCCCCAAGATCCAGCTATACCACTCTTGGGCATATACCCAAGAAATGCTCAATCATGCCACAATTTAAATATATTTTGATCATATCTTCCCCTCCCCAAGTCCTTCCACATTCTCTTCTCCTCCTACCTGCTCAACTTTAAGTTCTTTCTAAGAAAAAAAACCTTCAAATCACAAAAAAATAAAACAACACCCAACTGTTTCCAAATAAAAGCGCGCGCGCGCGCGCGCGCACACACACACACACACACACACACACACACACACTGTCGAGTCCATTATATGTCAGTCAGCTACTCCGCATTAGGTCTGCCCTGAAGCAGTTGAACTGCAACTAGGCTTTGAGCATGCTGGGGAACTGCTCTGTTACTGAGCTGTATTCCTCAGATGAAAATACATTTTAAAACATTTTCTTTCAGCCTATGGTTTGCCTGTCAATTTTGTTGGGTGAATAAATAAGACTCCTTAAGAATTTTCACATTCATAAGCATATAATTGATAAAAAAAAAAAGACATCTTTTCTCGAGTTTAATACATTTTCTTCTAAGAAAACCATCTTTTTTTTAGGGCATAATGGCCCCCTCTATTCTTATCTACTTGAGATTTTTAAGGTGATAGAGTTACATTTCTCAAATATCCAATTTGAGATTTTCTTGTTTTTTCCCCCTCACTTTTAAAAAATATAAATTCATAAAAAAGTCACATCATACAATTTTATTTGCTAGCTTTTTTTTTTTTTTTTTTTTTTTTTTTAGATTATTGGTCATGAATTTTTTCAAAACCATGTGAATTTGTGTGTGACCTCTTCTGCAGGTCCTTCCCAGTGACTCCCACACTCTGAAATCTTCTTCTCTAACTGTGTGAACTATTGCTTTCAGCTTTGTGTGAGCTCTAGCAGCTGTTTGGCCTAAAGGTTTCCAGTTACTATGACTTCTATTTCGGGTAACTTTACTACAGGTATGCACAAGTGTATGTGCATATGCTTTTCAAGACAGGGTTACTGGGTTTCCCTGTGTAGCTCTGGCTGTCCTAGAACTTGTTCTGTATACCAGACCGGCATCAAACCCAGATATTTGCCTGCCTCTGCCTCCCCAACGCTAGCTTCAAAGGCCTGCACCACGTGCTTATTTGCTCACAGTTTAATACTATAATAAGTTATTTTCAGTGGTCGGAAGATTTCCTGTGTCCCAGCCTACCTGTGGTGGTCGGGACTAATCTCTCCTATTCACGTCCACTAAGTAAATACACAGAGGCTTATATTAATTATAACTGCATGGCCTATGGCTCAAGCCTTTTGCTAGCTAGTTGTGTATCTCAAATTAGTCCACCTTCTTCCTGTCTCTCTTTGAATTTCCCACCTGCCTCAAAGCTGCCTTGCCATAGGCCAAACGGCTTTACTTATCAACCAATCGGAGCAACACATATTCGCAGCGTCCAGAAAGACATTCCCCCATCAGTTCTCCCTAGAGCTATTCTCCTATGCAGCATTTCCTCTTTAATATCCCACCTCACAAATTCTGGCTGTGGCTTCTGCAAGTTCTCACTTCTCTTACAGACAACACTCAGGCCTCTTGTGGTGTCCTCGACCCCTCTGGCTCCTACAATTCTTTCTCCCTCTCTTCTGTAGGATTCCCCGAACTCTGCCTACTATTTGACTTCGGGTTTCTGCATCTGCTCCTATCAGCTGCTGGAGGAAGCCTCTCTGGTGATGATTGGGCTCGGCAACTTTCTATGAGTATAGCAGAATATCATTACGAATCATTTCATTGGCTTTTCTTTGTCAGTCATGTTTGGGTCTCTCCCAGGTCTCTGGGCCATTGAGAACCCCTGGTTCCCGGACAGCCAGGCAGTGTTAGGTGTGGGCTCTCTCGTGGCATGGGCCTCAAGTTGGGCCAGTGATTGGTTGGCCACTGCACAAGTTCTCTGTCACCTTTACTCCAGCACATCTTTCACAAATTGCAGGCAGAGGGTTTTGTGGCTGTGTTGGTGTCCCAGTTCCACCACTGGAAGTCTTGTCTGGTTACAGAAGATGGCCAGTTCAGGCTTGGTATCCCCCATCACTGGGAGTCTTCACTAGGGTCACCCTCATAGAGTCCATACAGGGAGTTTTCACCTTACCCCAGAAGTGCCTTCCTCTGTTCCAATCCTCTCTCCCAGTGCTCTCTCCCTCCATCCCTCCTCCATCCCTCCTTTTCCCAAACACACCTGCCCCAGTCTGTCCACAAAGCAAAATCTATTCTATTTCCCCTTTCCAGGAAGATGCATGTTTCCCCCCTTGAGCCCTCCTTGTTACTTAGCTTCTGGGTCTGTGGATTGTAGCATGCTTGTCCTTTATTTAACAGCTAATACTCACTTATAAGGAAAAGCATTTACTTAAACATAAACATTTCCTTTTCGTCAGTAGTAGCACTTGGTGTGAGGGATGGGGAAGGGGCGAAGTGAGGACGAGCGGCAGAAGATGGCAAGAGTCAGGGTTAACAGCTTACTCTTTAAGTATGTATCGTTACCACGTTCTCTCTAGATCACTCAAGAAGATTATGTTGAACTTCCCATGATGGTTTGGCTCTAGGATTTATCTCATAGTCCCTGTGACCTGTGGATTGTCCTGCAAATAACTAAGAATATTGCATGAAATACATATCACATTTTCTTTTTAATTAAAAATTTATATATTGTATTCTGGTTATGGTTTTTCCTCCCACATCTCCTCCAAGATCCTCCCCACTCCCCAACTCACTAATTCCATGTCTTCTTTTTCTCTATCTCCTTAGGGAACAAATAGGAAAATAAAAAAAGGAAACAAGTGAAATTGAAAAACAAGTGAAAAAACATAAACCACTCAGCGTGTGCACATGCACACACACACACACACACACACACACACACACACACACACACAGTATACCACAATTTATCAAAACACCAAATTGGAAAACAACATAAAAGCAAAAGGCCAGTAAGATTAAAAAGAGAAAAGGCACATACAAAGCAATACAAGACAAAACACCTACCAAATCACCAGTGAGTCCCATCTACATGAGGGCCTACATGCCGTCTGCCCTCATGTGTGGTTTATTCCCAGTGTGCCTCCATTGGAGAAAACTGATCGTTCCTTTGCGAGTGGCAGCTAATCGCAGATAGATTCTTGGTTAGGGATAGGAGATCATGTCCATTTCCCCATGTTAGCACTGGGACCCCGTCTGGCTTGAACCTGTGTAGACTCTGTCTGTGCATGCTGCCACATTCTCTGTGAGTTCATATGTGAGTCAGTCCTAATGTGTCTGGAAGGCATGCTTTCCTTGGAATCATCAATCCCCCCTGGCCCTTGCAATCTTTTGACCCCACTTCAGCACAGTTCCCTGAGCCCCCAGGGGAGAAGTTTGATAAAGACATTCTGTTTAGGACTGAGTGTGCCAAGGTCTCGTACTCTCTTTATATTGTCCAATTGTGGGTCTCTGTATTATTTCCCATCTACTACAAGAGGAAGCTTCTCTGATGATGGCTGATTAAGACAATGGTTTATGGGTATAGCAGAATGTTATTAGGAGTAATTTTATTGCTAGGTGTGTGTGTGTGTGTGTGTGTGTGTGTGTGTATGTGTGTGTGTGTGTGTGTGTGTGTATGTGTGTGTGTTTAGAGAACAATAGTATTTGGTTTTCTCTGAGATCCATGGCCTATCTAGCCTCAGGTTCTTGGCCAATAGAGCAATGTCAGGCATGGATTCCATCTAGTAGAGTAGTCTTTAAATTCATTTGGATCGTGGTTGGTTACTCACACAATGTTTGTGCCACTATTACAGCAGCTTATCATGCAGGCAGGTTACCATTTTAGATTAATGCATTGTAGCTGTTTTGGTGGTTGTCTTTGTCCTCTGGTAGTCTGTAGGGGACCTTATAGTACCATAAACACTAGTCAGCAGGGGTGAAGACTCTAGTTAAGCTCCAGCTTGACATCCCCATATCAATGAGATATGTAGATGTTTTATCTTCAGCAATAGGGCTCTACCATCAGCTTATGGAGAGCACACAATAACCTTGGAAACAGCTTGAGTTGTTTGGGGGTTTCCATGGGGCTCCTTTGGCCAAGAACTCAATTAGGTGTAACCCATTGCTGACACTGGGAGTTTCATTTGGTAGCAAAATATGTCTAGTTGGGGCCTTGCCTCACCAATTATTTGATGACTCCATTTAGATGTCTTTCACGTATATGTACATGTTTTTGAAAGTTTCTAGAGTAGTTAAGTTTCCATATGACTCTTCAAATGGCCCTTAATGTTAGCTGTTCCTTTCTGTGTTTCCTCCCTTATTCATTCCTCTCTTCCCCCTCCCCATTTAATCTGCCTGTTCCAGTCTGCTCCTGTCTCTCCATAACTATATGTCTACCTTTCCTTCCATCAGAGAGCCTCCCCTTCCACTGGTCCTGTACTCTACATCTAACCTCTGTGGACACATGGATTGTAGCATGCCTATCAAAAAGGCTTAAAACTAACATCTGCATATAAAAGAATACATGCCAGATTTGCCTTTTTGGGTCTGTGTTATCTCTCTCAGAATGGAGCAATCACATTTATAATATTTTTTCTTTAATAAGCTCAAAATATTTTGATCACATATTATATATCATATATCATAGAGAATTGTTTGCATGCAATAAGTTATACAATTCAAGGATTAGAATATTTTCCTTTGAAATTTATGTAAGGAATAAAAATGTCTTTCTAGTTTTGAATATTATATAATTTAAATATTATGTGAGGCTAGCTATATGTGTAATTTAAAAATGCATTATGTCAAAAATATCAGAATATAATTTGGACTTTTAATTTTACTGGTCTTTTAAAATCACTGTTCTGACAGAGATTTCCGGTCCCCAACCAGAACTCATATATTAACATTTCATGAAGAATGGGAAACTTGGATCACAGTTATGATATACCAAATAGTAAAATAAATATACACTAGATAAGAATATCTCTTTGTGGTTTGGCCCACAGCGATGCATTCCCTGGCCAGTTGACAGCTACTCTCTTGGGAACTGTGAACTTTTTTCCTCCACTATCTGCTCTAGGATGCTTGGCAGGGTTGCTCAGTCCATCTGAGAGAAGGCGAGAAAGTAGGTCGGATTTTGTATTGATTGATATAAGTCTGAGCATGGCAATCATTTCTCTTTGATTCTGTGGATTATGGAACTATGACCAACAGTTCTACAAGAAGTGATCCATGTCAGTTCCTTGCATCCCCCTGAGTCAAATTTCTATCAGTGAAGAAGTTCCACAGTTCTCTTTCAGAAGGACAGAGGAGAGATATGTCCTTAGCACAGTCCTCCTTTCTTCAATTAGAAGTGACGCCAGTCTAGATTTCTATGGACTTTTCTCTTACTGGGGAAATTGGAGGATGTTTCAAATTATGAAAAACCAAGAAAATTCATCTGGATAATCTTTGTGTATATGTTATCACCTGTCCCAGTTGCTGTTATCTGTATAATTAGGATAAAATTCCAGTAAAAAGTTTTCCTAAGCGAGCAGATAACAGTATAGACCTGCAAACAGAAATGAATGCTTTGTTATTTCTATAGGATTGTTGATGTTCTTCAAATTGCCAAGTCAAAGCCAAGATGGTTTGTGGCTGAAATTAATGACTCTACCATAAGAGAAAACCATTGCCTGGTGGTGTTTGATAAACATGGAATCTTGGCAAGGGTTTATCCTTTAGGTCTCATAGAAATATGTATGTATCTAGGCATAGAGGTGAGGCAAGACAGATGCTAAAAGGCTTTCACACCAGTCTGTATATAGTGTGAGACTCTGTCTTGCCAACCAACATACCAATAGACAAACATGAATCAATTTTTAATTGGCTTTATTTCTTGATTCTCTTTTAACTAGTCAAGGTAAGCCATCCCACTTGTGGATTCTTAGTGAATGAGTGAGTAATTGAAAAATGTGGTACCTATTGTACTACCACACTAAAGCACAGAGTATCTTATATATAGTTTAACATAATTTCCTCTTTATTTTTGTATAGACTTACATTAGCTGCTTAATTCCCACCATGACAATGGAATGTGTTTGGTTTTATGTCCTTTCTAAGTACAAAAAAATTTGAGGTGTAAACCCAGAAAGGTAGAATCCCACTGTGGCTATTTTATGCTAGTTATATTTTTGTATCACTTTCAATTTTACTCTTGACTTGTTCAAAATAATACTTAGAAAGTATTTTCTTCATATTTAGAAATATAATATCCCAAATGTAGTGTTGTAACCTAGCCACCCTGCAACCAATACAACTTTATGGAGAGGTTCCCAAGAGACTGTATCTCTCCAGGCAGAGCCCATCCTTGTAATGACAACCCTTGTGATGATACCAGACTAACTTTGTCCTGAAGTACTTTCCTCAGAAAAAGCTTCAGTTGGATTACATCCATTACATAGTGAGCTATCTTTGTCTTTGGATATGGCCACGGGAGTATTTGACTTTAAATTTCCTCTTTCTCCATATTCTAAACATTTCAGCATTTGTCACATTTAACTAAATTTTAATTATCCCTTTTGTATATCTTTGAGCAAACCACGGGCTTTATGAAGGAATGGGCATGTTTACTTGGCTCATCTTGTGTCTCTACTATTTACTGCAGTCTACATCTGTGTCTTGGAATAAGGTCTCTCAAAAGGTAATTATTAAAATAATAAAGTATTTTTGGTGTGAAAGTGTTTGCTCTGTGGCATGAGCTTATAACAGAAAGCCACAGGAGAACACATGAATATGCTTCTTTGTTTCATTTGAAGTTACTTTCCCTCTCACCTGCAAAGTTGTTTTTGTTTCTTTGGATGGTGCAGGTGGTTTTTCATCCTTATGTTTTGGGTTGTGCTAGTGTGATTCTCATGGCTAAATAAGGAGCTACAATCAAGTAAGAACAGAACAGAACAAAATGAAGGAACAGAAATGGATTTTGGCCACTGGTTTTCACCATTTGCTAATAGCCCAGATCATTTCCCAAGACTGTAACAAGACAGATTTCCTTAGAAATAGCTGACAAGATAGGGAACAATGCGTATAAGCCAACCAAGTGTCATATAAATTTGAGAGTAAGGCCTTCCGATCCAAGCAGACATTGTTATGATATTCTGCACATAGCTTCAGAAATAATTCCCCAATGTGATCACATAATTCAGGCAAAGGATAGCCCTGGAAACATTTGTCAGCAGGACAGCTTTTACAAATAGACTGTGTTAGCTTTCCAAAGAACGAATTGGATAGTATAGTTTTGGTAAATGATCTAATTGTCAAGAGTAGCATAATGTAATTTTCTTATTTCAAATGGATACTTTTCTATACTCAGCTGCCTTCTCAAATTTTCTCCAAAAATAATAATTAAATTTGGTAACAGGCCTGACTGCAAGAGAATTCTATCTCCCTGCATCATTTCAATCATATTCCTAGCTGATGGGGTCAAAGTACCCATTTCATAATAAAAGCTACACCAGAAAGAAAAGAGGATGGTGGAAAACTGGCCTAGGATACTGAAGACTGTATTCTAGCCTTAACTCTACACTTACATATATGTAATTGTGCCTGAGTTATACATAGATGGTCAGGACCTCTGTTTTCACACCTTTGTCAGTGATATTCCTGATCCATTCTGTCTCATGAAAAGCAAGATAAGAAATAGAATATCTCTTTAAACCTCACCCATATTTGAGATAGTTATGTGTACCATGTCAAAGGACTCAAGAACATTGTTATTAACAATTGGAATTTGGAAGACTAATAGGTATGGCAGATGGAAAAACAGAAAGGGGATTGAAAGAGAAAAAGAAATATTTTCAATAGCAGTAGAATCAGAAGTCCTAGATTGAAAATCTGCAGATCAAGGAGGAGAAAGCTGACCACACTAGAACCAATTACAGCATTTATTTCCCTTGGCCTGGAATTGCAGTATATTTCTTAAATAAACTTATTGTTCCTCAAGGCTGCCAGAGAATGATGTACAGGTCTGAGACCTAATCGGAAATGTTTTGTTGGCTGAATTTCTTGGAATGATAATCAATTAAAATATTTTTCTTGTACTTTTGACTGGCAACTTTTCTAAGCCAGAGTATGCTTACAAGAAAAATGAAATTTTACTTGCCCATTGTCAGCATAGCGATTTTTTCTATATGGAAGATGATCAAGAAACAATTCTGGGTAATGCAAATGATTGAGTTAAGCATTCCTGCAAATGACTGAGTTAAAATTATTTAGGTGGACTGGGGCTATTAGAAAAGGGAAATAGTAGAGGAGAGCATATACACATATATGTGCACTACACTTTATACATACATGCACACATTATCTATCTATCTATCTATCATCTATCTATCTATCTATCATCTATCTATCTATCTATCAAACATCTATATGCCTTTGTGTGAGCATGTATGTCTATATGCTTTTCCTTTTATTTTGGAGAATATCTCACTATATAGCATAGGATGAACTTGGACTCATGATCCTTGTCCTGCCCCAAATACTAGCATGCTAGGATTATAGATATACAGTGAGATAACTTAATTTCAAGTATTATTTTGTTTTTCAATTAATTTATTTTTATTTTATGTGCATTGGTGATTTGCCATGGGTGTCAGGTCCCTTGGAACTTGAATTACAGACAGTTGTGAGCTGCCATGTGGGTGCTGGGAATTGAACCAGGGTCCTCTGGACGAACAGTCAGTGCTCTTAACCACTGAGCCACGTCTCTCCAGCCCCTCAAGTATTATTTTCATTATTCAAAATGATTCAGACAAGAGCCTCCTTTTATCTCTATTTAATTTCATTTTTCTTGGAATGGAAACAGGAATCATTAAAAGTGCAGAGTAGCTTTCATTTATTGTCTTATGTGTAGGAGTGTGGATTATAAATGCGTGATCATTTTCATACATGCATATGTGAATGTATGTGTGTATATGCAAATGTGCATATGTGTTAGTGTGTATGTCTGCATGTGTTTGCAGATGCATGTGGAGGCCAGATGATAATATCAGGTGTAGTTCCTCACAGGCCATCATCTGTCTTTAGTTTTTAGTTGTAGTTTCTAGACAGGTTCTCTCACTGAAACTCACCAGAACTACAGCCTGCCTACGAAGCAAACCTGTCTCTACCTCGGCACTTCTGGGATTGTAAAAGTGAGCAAACATACCCAAATTTTTACATAAAGTTTGGGCTCCAGGATCTAACTCAGGTCTTTGTCTTTCAGTGCATGAACATATCTGTATCTGGACCACAGTTATACTTGAAGCTGAAGTATGGGTATGGATTGAGTTCTATCTATTTGCTGAACTACCTTTCTCCACTAGAGTTTACTTTTCTCTGAATAATAGAATTTTGTGGAAAACAGCATTTTTGTCTTTTCTCCAAACACATTGATTACAATATCCTAGATATTAGGAAGACAGACTTCCAGAAGACAGCTACTTAATACAATGATTTGTAAGCAAAGAGTGCCATGTAGCAGGAATTGAAATTGCTCTCTGTGTTTAAAGGACAAACCCAGTTTTGTTTGCGTTTGTATGCAGGTCAGACTGAGGAAGTGGATCCTCTGATTTGATCTATTTTGTCTGTGTGTTTTTTACCCACTTTAATTTTTCTCATGTTCAGCTCTTATTTTGTTGTAGTAGCAATGAAATTCATTATCTAGAGAGTTGAAATGTATCCACCAAAAAGATAAACCAAAGCAATAACCTTTGCTCCCTCTAAACCGACCCACACTGCAAGCTGAGTCTTCAGATGTAGTCGAGTTGTGAGGAAATCATAACGATGGGAAATGACGCTGTATTCTTAGAAAAAGAGGAATATTTGATTTAGAAAAACAAAGGAAGACAAATGAGGGGTCACGATACATAAATTGGGGTGACACATGACCATGGATGACAAAGATTGCCAGGAAGCAGTAGAAACGGACTCTTTGTTATAGCCTCTAAACTGTTTCCTGACATCTTGTATGTTCCCCTTACTGCTACAGAAACAAAGATCTTACGGCTTCTGAACTTGTGCTAATTTGTTAGGTCAACCATAGGAAACCAAGTTATACAACATATGTAAATACTTCAGCAGATGAGCACCAATTCCCCTGTTCTCTATTATATTACATAATGTTTTCACTGCTTTTACTTTAACATCAGTTATTACTTATAACTTGTTTTGCTTGCTCTCTATGCATTTTGTAATCTATAAAAACTGGAAATTTTGGACTTGGAAAATTATAGACAGTAAGTTCCTTTTGAAATTAACAAGTTCATATTATTATTTTGATTCATGATTTTTTTTAATTCAAGGCAATGGTTTCCTGAAGAATATATGTATTACTTAATGAGTCAGGCTTTACTCTAGTTCTGACAGTCAGCATGAGAGTGAGAGAGAAAAAAAACACTGTGTTAACCATAAAAAGAAAATAAACAAGCATATTGGTTTTTGAAAAAAATAACATTGCATTATTAGAAATATTTCTAGTACTAATATAATTATAGGAAATATAGAGAGTAAAAAAAGAAACATGAATTTGTCAGGAAAATTAAAAAAAGCAAGAAGTGAGGAAGAAAAACTGTGCAGAAAAGACACACAGAGCAAACAAGAGGATAGGGACATGAGAAAGACTGTTTTTACAGTCACTCTTGTTTTATGACATTTTAATGTCTGACTTTCATCTCTGATCATCAGGCTGGTGGAAGATTGGTTCTTCCAGACCTCTATATTTAAATGATTATTTATTACTGAAAACCTTTTTACTAATATCATTGTCAAGTGCTTGTTCCAATGTCATCTTGCCCAAGAGTACTCTGACCCCCCAAATCCTGTGGCCCACACCTGTCAGCCTTTGCAGTCCCAGTGCTTAAAGCATCTCTGCCCGGTTCCACCTGTCCATCTTTTGATTGTTTAGCAGCATTGTTTGTAATTTACCTTTTTGTCTGGTTTATCTCACCCAAAATGGAAGCACCATGAACCATGCACCTTCATAATTAAGGAATCCTATGAGTGTCTGCTACATTCTACATGCTTATTATTGTTATTTAGTCTATATATTGTAGTATTTTCAAGACAAAAATTATTCATCTTGTATTTTAAAGACATTTTTGGTTATTGTGTATTGAGCTCGGAGCTTAGAGGCTTGGATATCCTCACTTTATCACTAGAGATGGAATTGCATATATTTAATGAGGATTTATTATTGCTTGGACTCCTATTTACCTCCTGAAATTTCTCTATAAGTAGTTTAGCAAGACGCTAACAAATCCCTATGAAACACATCTGGTGTACTTTGTCTCCAACTCCTGGTCTCTTCAAACTTTTAAAACTGTCATAGATTACTGGAAATGCAACTGTGTTTGAAATTAGTTCAGTAAAACAGTAGTTACAGATGCTCCATTAGGGGTTTGAAAACAAAGTCGCCAGCCAAAGAAAATGGCTTGTAAATGTCTAGCCATCGCTACAGCAATGCAGAAGTAAGCCTTCTGGCGGTGAGGGAAGAGGAGCCCTTGCTTGCTGTCACATTGACAGAGTTGGAGAACTTTATTTGTTGCCTGCTAGCCATCACTGTGGGAGTGCTGCAATGAAGTACTAGGTGTGGGAGGTGATGAAAGACGATATACCGATGCACAGCAACAGAACTGGAAGATCTCCTGGGAATGGGTCAACCAGGTACAACTTTGCTATTTCCTCTTTCCCGTTTGTGTAAGAATCTCTTTACTGTAATCTATACAATATAAAGGCAACATTTTCAACTTAATGGATGCCTTGGTCTGGCATAAGCAGTTCCACATGGTGATTGACAAATGGCTTTTGAGCTAAACTTTCTTCCAGTTCAAGAAATGTATCTATCAGGATTTTCTCTTTGCTCGTAAAAATATGACTTGTATCTGAAGATATGTATCTTAGGTGAAATTTTAGATATTTTTCAACTCATCAAACCCACTGCTCTTGATTTCTGTGGAGGGTGGGCAGTCACAAATAGAATTTCTTTATATACTTTGTCAGTGAGCTTGATGGATGGTAGATGAACAAGTAGCATCCTGGGTTGTTCCGAGTCATGTCTGTGCTGTAGGTCATGGTATATGGTGACTTGTCATGTCTTTGTGCTGCTATCTCTTATGTAAAGATACTTGTACATAAGAAAATTCTATTTTAAATAACAATATCAATTTGGAGTTGCATGGGGGATAAAGGCTGGGATAGCAGGATAACATGTATATCATATCTAAAGGTCAACATTTCTCAGTGATGGAAAAATTCAATACATTCATCCATCCCATTCTTCTCAGGGTCATACAAAACAAAGATATGCAACTAAATACAGGCTCAGCTTCCATCTCAACACCTTACGGCTTTAAAGGGAATGAAGTACTGGCTCCCAACCTTCTGCTATTGGTTCATGGGTTTTACTGATACAATCTTTTATGTTCGAAATTTCTGATTATAAGATAACATAAGATTAATGACAATACTAATAACTAATATCTTTCATGTCTGTAATATATTTAATCCAAAAATTTCAATATACTATATAATTAGCCATTTTATGTTTTTAAAATATGAGACCTTGAGTAAAATTCTCAGAACTTGTTAATAATGAAATAATGGCAGTAGAGAGAAAGGAAACCTAAATGTATCCTCCTCTATTGCAGAGGCTGGATCGGAAAGATGGCTTATGTAACACTAGTGGAGAGTTCATAGGGTGTGAGCCTCAGAGTTGGGTAGTGAACTTCAAACAGTCACTGAAGCCAACTGGTGGGATGAGATGCTGCATCTCAGCCCATTCTCTGTGTGAACAGCCTTTAGTCTGGCTCCTCAATACTGGGGAAGACATCTCACATTCTTGGGAAGTTGAATCCAAACCAAAACTCTACTGGATCTCCTGTCCAACCTCTGGGTGGTCCTTGGGTGAGCCAGTTTCCCCTGAAGGAGCCCTGGGAAATTTGATATGGCTGCATTCAGTTTAAAGGTTGCTCCTGGGTGGTCCATAGCAGTTTTCTAAAGTCACTGTAAGAGATTCAGAGAAGTGTAGGAATCTGGGTCTGGACAAGATCCAGTCTGTTCAGAGTGCTGATTACTTCTAAGTATCTTAGTAACCAAACTGGAAAGACTAGGGTAGTTCTGGGAGGCCCAGGTAGTTCACAACAACGTATCCACTCGATGCTGCCAACCTTGGGCAGCATCTTCTTTCCAAGAGCCAACTCAACTCACCTCAAGCTCAAATTGAGACCTAACTGGACCACCGGTCATGCCAGGAGTCAGAATTTTCAAGGAACTGCCTTACAGTTGAGAAGACAAAGAAATGTATTTTCATAAATTTGGGACTTATAAATTCTTCAAAAAGTCAATCTTTAATTATATACAAATTAATAAAGGGAACTAAGATGTGATCAATAAAAGATCTCCTAACTCTACTACAGAAAATAGCTCAGGACAGAGGAAAGAACAAGCCCGTTAGAGATGTCCAACGTGAATCCAATTGCTTATTTTGTCACTTGCTGACACCGATGAACCGACAGGCAGACATCATTAACCCAAATGCAGAAAATAGAAAATAGTTAAAAAGTGTTCAGACACATTTGTGTGAGTCAGTTAACTGAGACAGGTGATTATGTTCTTAGGGTGCTTGCCATACTACTCATTCTGATCATTTGTGATACTTGTGTGCATTGGAAAGCCTCTGCTGGCATTTAATCAGTAACCTGCTCTGTGGATAGAAGAAAGAACAATGATTGGCTTCACGAAAAATTGATCATTTTGCAGCTTCCACTCTCATGGTCTAAGAGACAAAAGAATCAAGCCTTTCACTGATCAAGAGCCTGAAACCACACAAAGTCATCCTAAGAATTGCCCCTGAGATCCAGTGTGCTGCAACCTAGGAATGGTGCCATTACCCAGGAATCAAAGAGCAAAGAAGACACAAGACTTTAGAACAAGATCCCCATGAGGCAGAGATTCTAGGGTTAGCAGAGGCTTCTAGCAGTACATGCTGGAGAGAAGATGATGACTATTTCAGGAGGTTCATGGGCAGCATCTCTGTGCACACATATATTTCTCCCTTAAATACAAACATTTTAAATTAAAAACAAACAAATTTAGAATGAGGATGACTATTGTAAGAAGAAAGTTTAAGTCATAGGGGTAAATACAGGTAAACTAGGACTAAGAAGCAGTGTGGATGGAGGCAAAGCAGAGGAAACAAGAGATGGAATGGCACCTTGCTTCACATCATGGTGGAGAATGTGTGAGACCAATGCAGCTCTCATTTGATGTCTCAACTTGAATGTGTAATCATTTCAAATGCCATAGGTCCAGAATTGAGCATCTGATCTTTACCCTCTCAAAGTTTATTTCATGGCCTTTTCTATTCACTTAATGGGAATTGCATTCTCCAAGTTGTTCAAATCATAAACCATAGCTCATCTTTGACTCATTATTTTTCCTGTATTATTTTGTATTATAAAATTTCATAAGTGCATTTTATCATGTATTTGCCTTCACACAAATACTCCTCTCTATCCACCCAACTTTATGTTCTCTATAATAAAACATAACCAAAAAACCCTTGAAGAAACACAAAAATCCCCACAAAAACACAAAATTGAAAATCAAAACAAATATGCAAAGGACTGCTGTGACAAAAAAATGAGAAAACAATGCAAACTTGAAAGAAAAAATCTATAAAAATATTATTGATATCATTTTGTCTGGGCCAACTACTCCTGCATATGGGGCCTGCTTTGGAGTGTGGTTGATATACCCAGTGAGAGTTCATTTTAAGTCATTCTTTCATTTACATTCCGTATCTGATTTGTCAACAAATTTAATCGGCCGTATCTGCTCTGAAGATGATGAGTCTGATACATTAGTGCTAGCAGCTGGTCCAAATCAGCATCATTTCCCTTGTGCAGCACTCATGTAGCCTACTTGTGTGTAACACTGCTTTCATTCATTTCCTCCTTCGAAATAGTCAGACAAATGCTGCTGAAAATGTGTCAGATCTGTGAGATGGATTAGCAGGCAAAGATCTGCGAGATGGATTAGCAGGTAAAGACGCTGCTGCCAACCACAACCAGAGGGCGTTTGGTCCCTTGAATCTAGATGATGGAAGGACAGAACTGACTACAGCAAGAGTTTGTCTGACCTCCACAGGTGCACTGTGGCATGCACTTACAAAAAATGTTCAAATTAAAAAAAAAAAGTTAGATCACACTACTGCACCAAATAAACCTTTCAGAAGGTGAGTATAACCCATAGGACATGTCATGATCTGACCTTGCTGCCTGTCTTAATTGTGCTCATCATCTATGAACACATTATGCTATTCTTTTTTTTTTTTTTAAAGATTTATTTATTTATTATGTATACAGAAGAGGGCGCCAGATCTCATTACAGATGGTTGTGAGCCACCATGTGGTTGCTGGGAATTGAACTCAGGACCTCTGTAAGAGCAGTCGGTGCTCTTAACCTCTGAGCCATCTCTCCAGCCCCACATTATGCTATTCTTATAATCATTTGTTCTTATATCATTATATAATCATTAAATGTTATAGAAGAATTATTACTTAATTGGTCTTATATAACTTGCTTTAATCCATGATCCCCTCATTTTTTACACATGAAAGATACTCTTCTCTGTCGTTTTAGAATATTCATTTTCCAAACATGATTATATCTTCCCCTTCTCCTCTTTTAAAACTGAATGGAAAAATCTTTATTTACGTTACTGTGGCAATCATTTGCATTGAACATAATGTATAGTTTATACAGTTGTCCACTTATTTATTTCCAATGTCTGTACATAAAAGTGAATATTCATTACTGTAGGAATCGGGGGGGGGGGTTGGTTAATTGTTATATTGTCAAGAGAAGCTAAACAAGAACATGGCCAAGGCACTGACTGAGATTCTTGACTGTGGAAGAAGTAAGACAATGTCTTATTGGGTATTCTCTAGACATGTGGAAATCAGTCCTGCTGCCCCTATGGGTGCTGTTCCAAACTGTCCACACACTTGTCAAGCACGAGTTTAATTAATCCCTTTTCTTCTTCTCATTGCTAGAGTCAGTTCAATTTTCTGAGACTGGCAGCTGTTATAATTCCAAAAAAGGCATTACTTGGAAAAAGCTGTGAAGTGAGTACCTGCTAGGAAAGAGAAGGGAAGTTGTTTCATGTTCACTTCAGACAGAACTCTGAGCATTCAAGGTGAAGCTGGTAAATAGATGAGCATCTTGAGACCAGCTTACTAAATCTATAGGTCGTTAATGGCTGCCTGTCTAGCAGCTGCTCCATCAACCAATGGTAGAGAGTGGTAGAGAGCTGAGACTGCATCTTGTCTTCAAAGGTTTTTTTTCCTCTCTCTCTCTCTCTCTCTTTCTCTCTCTCTCTCTCTCTCTCTCTCTCTCTCTCTCTCTCTCTCTCTTTCTCTCTCTTCCTATTTTGTCTTTAATTGAAATTACATTTGTAGTGGGTAGCTATTCCAGCTTGGATCTCGAAGTTCCAACCCCCATTGAGACTCTGGCAACTGTCACGCCTACGAGGTGGGGCCAGGGGAGGCATCTGGAGACCTGAGAGCTGGATGGGCCAGCGCTCTCTCTGTGCACTCTCTCTGTGCCGGGACCCTGAATGGTGGAGATGGACCAAGCAGAGCTCCAGAGAACACCCCTGGACTGCGATACACCTTTCCCAGACCCTGCGACCTACCTATCACTTAATTTGTGAGTTACGCCATTAAATAAATATCCTTTTAACTATGTGGAGTGGCCATAATATTTCATCCAATATACATTCTTCTCTCATACAATAAAGCTGAGTAAATTTCTCCTCACTCTATTCCTCCCAGTTCCTTCCCACTTCTCCTCCCATCCAGATCCACTCCTTTTCTGTCTCTCATTAGAAAGGAACAGACTTCTAAGAGATAACAACCAAACATGACAAAATAAAATATAATAAGATGAAGCAACAACTATTATATTGAAATTGGACAGGGTAACCCATAGGTGGAAAAGAGTCCCAAGAGCAGGTGCAGAGACCCACTCAATCTCACAATCAGGAGTCCCATAAAAATACTCAGCTAATAGTTACAATGTATATGTGCAGAACTCCTCTGCAGTCCCATGCAGCTATAGGCTTGCTGCTTCAGTGTTCGTGAGCTCATATGCTCCTTGACTAGGTGATTCAGAGGTCCCTGTCTCCTGGTGTTCTCCATCCCCTCTGGCTCTAATAATCTTTCTGCCTCCTCTTCTCGAAGATTCCCTGAGCTCTGAATGGAGGGATTTGATGGAGACCTTCAATTTAGACTCCTTATGTAATGTCTGGCTTTGGGCCTCTGAACCTGTTCCCATCTGGTGCCAGAAGAAGTTTTTCTGATGATGATGACTGGCTAAGACACTGATCTAAGAGTATAGCAGAATATCCTTAGGAATCATTTTATTGATGTTATATTTTAAAAAGACCATTAGTGTTTGGTTTTTACCTTAGGTCTTGGGCTATCTAGTCTCTGTTTCTTGATCAACAATGCAGTGTTAGGTATGGGTTCCTTCTCATAGAGTGGGCTCTAAGTCAAATTAGACATTGGTTGGCTACTCCACCAAGTTCTGTGTCACCACCATCATGGGCTATATTCAAATCAGGACAGATTGTAGGTCAAAGATTTTGTGGCTCGGTTGGTGTTTGCATTTCTCTTTTGGTAGCCCACAGAGTACCTTCCTGCACCAAAGACACTAGAATGTAGGGTTGAAGACTCCATGTAGGCACCAACTGGACTTCTCCATGTTCAACGAGTAGTGTGGGCATTGTCTTGAGCAATGGGGCCCTGCTCTCTGTTTTCAGAGAGCAATCCTTTGTCTTAGCAACAGCCTGGATTGACTGGGGATTTTCATGTGATTTCCTTGGCCAATGACACAATTAAATGTACCCTAGTCCTACTAGTGGACTGGTACAAAAGATGGCCTGTTGAGATTCTGTTTCTCCCATTACTAGGAGTACTCATTAGGATCACATTAATATATTCCAGGAGGTTTTCACAACTACTCAAATAACCCCCATTTCTGCCATCTCTCCCCACACTTGTTCCCTCTACCACATCTACCCCCATCTGATCCCCCCTCACTCCCATCTGACTCAGTCCATCCATAAAATTTATTCTATTTCCTCCTCCCAGAGATTTCCCTGCCCTGCCCCCTTGCTCCCTCAGATCCCCTCCTCTTTACCTAACCTCTCTGAGTCTACAGACTGTAGCTTAGTTATCATTTACTTAACAGATACTAACCACTTATAACTGAATGCATACTGTATTTATCTTTCTGGCTCTGGGTTACATCACCCAGGATGACTCTTTTTAATTGTATCCATTTGCCTGCAAATTTCATGCTTTTTCTTTTTTTTTTTTTTTTTTTTGCAGCTGAATGATAATCTATTGTATCAGTGTACTACATTTTCTTTGTTAAGTCTTCATTTGAGGGACATTTAGAATGCTTCCAGTTTCTGGCTGTTATGAATATAAAGCCACAATGAACATGGCTGAACAAGTGTTCTTGTGGTAAGATGGAACAACTTTTGGGTCTATGCTCAAAAGTGTCACAGCTGGGCCTTGAGTAAGACTGATTCCCAACATTCTGAGGGACGGCCATATTAATTCTCATAGTGGCTATACAGGTTTACACTCCCACCAGGAAGGAGTGTTCCCCTTGCTCCACACCCTCACCTACATATGTGTTACCTGTGTTACTGATTTAGTCATTCTGACTGGTATACGGTGAATCTCAAAGTAGTTTTAATATGCAGTTCCCTGATGGTCAAGGATGTTGAATATTTCTTTAAATGTTTCTCAGCCATTTGAGAATCCCATATCGAGAATTCTTTGATTCAATTTGTATCTCATTTTTTAATTGGATTCTTTGATTTGTTGATATCTAGTTTCTTGAATTCTTTATATATTTTGAATATTAGCTCTCTTTCAGAGGTCAAATAGGTAAAAATCTTTTCACATTCTGTGGGCTGCTGCTTTGTCTGAATGATGGTGTATTTTGCCCTACAGAAGCTTTTCAGTTTGATGAGGTCCCATTTATTGTTGATCTTAGTGCTTGTGATACTGGTATTCTGTTCAGGGAGTTGTCCCTTGTGCCAATTGTTTCAAGGCTATTCCCCACTCTCTGTTCTATTAGGTTCAGTGCATCTGGTTTTCAAAGTAAGGATCACATGGGGTAGTCAATACTCCAGATACTGGCACACATGAGAGAAAGCTTAATTCCATCTCAGCCCACCTCAGAGCTTTCTGAAGGACAAATGGGCTCTCAAGAAAGATGGAAAAAATGAGTAGCAAGAGAAAGAAGGGACTGAAATAGAGAAATGTATGATAAATTGTTTATGTTCTGACAAATAAAGCTTGCCTGGAGATCAGAGGGTAGAGCTAGCCACCTTTAGTCCCAGCACTCGGGAGGAGGAAGCAGGAAGATCAAGAGTTCAAGGCCACCCTGGGCTACATGAGATTGAACCATTCTATAAGAGAAACAGAGCTGGGTGGTGGTGGTGCCTGCCTTTAATCCCAGCACTAGGGAGTTGGAGACAGGTTCTAGGGTGCCCCCATTCAGTCTGAAGATTTATAAAGACAGGAGCTCCTCCTATTCAGTCTGAGATTTCATAGAGGTAAGAAGTCTCTAGTGGCTGGCTGCTCTGTTTCTCTGATATTTCAGCTTTCACCCTAATACCTGACTCTGAGTTTTTATTTGATAAGACTAATTAAGTTCACACTTCATCTGGCACTCAACTTTTGGGGCACAAATTCATGAAAAAGCCACTTGCCTATGGCTTTGTACACACCAGAGCTGCACACAGGGGCTCCTGCTGGAGTCACTGCCTCACTGGCTAGGTTTTTCTTTCTTTTTTCCCCAAGCCTCTGAGCAAGTTTTGGGATTTTTCTGTTGCAGCCTTTCTGCAGCAAACTTCACAGGCGCTTGGGCTCCAAACGCCACTAGAGTTAACCATGTTTACACATTCCCCTATGCAGAAGGCTGGCTTCTTCTCTCCTGGTGGATTGTGGACTTTCCCTGGATCCCCTCTTTAGGCAACCACTAGGTTGTAGTGGGTAGCTAGCTGTTCCAGCTTTGACCTTGAAGCACTGCCCCAGTGAGGCGGCTGGTAACTGCCATGCCTACCTATAACCTGCCCCTGGGGTGTGGCTGAGACAAGAGCCCTTAAGGCCTGAGATCCATATGTGTTGGCCCTCTTGGCTCCTCATGATCCTGAATGCTGGATTGCAGACCAAGTCAGAGTTCTCCAGAGAACCATGCTGGACTGCACTTCCCTTCTCCCAGATCCTGTAACCAAACCCTTTACTGGCTATAAGTTACCTCAAAATAAACCTTTTACTACCAGGTAAACTACATGGAATTGCCTTGTTAAATCCCCGCCTTACTAGGTAGCTGCTTTGACACCGCTAGGACTTCTATTCTGTGCAGTAGCAGTCAGCCTCACACTTCACTGTCATCACCATCATTGTCAGATTTGGTGAGACAACTGGGAATTCTTAAAGGGGGAATTAGTTGAGAGAGAGAGAGAGAGAGAGAGAGAGAGAGAGAGAGAGAGAGAGAGAGAGAGTTTTTCCCCATGTTAAAAAAGGGAAACACTATTACAATGGAGAGAGTTAGGTCTCTGTATGCTTACACAATGGGTGGTTTAAAAATGGAACAATTAAATGAAGGGATAATTACCATAACTGGGATTAACATAATGTTAATTATCATTTTGGTAATCTTTATTGTCAGTTTGACAATTCTTGGTTCATCTCTAAAAAAGTTGGATGATCTGAGTGCTAAGATACAGGCCTTAGAAAACATATTAAAACAGATCATAGAAACATTCAGACCCAGACAGAGAAATTTAAAGGAAAACCAGCCTCATCATTATATTATTAAATTAGAGAGGAACAGCCTAAGGTTTTCAAACAACCAACCTTAATTTATCCAGTAACCTTACAGGAACAACTACCAAATGACAGATATCACCAAAGCTGTCAAAGAGCTGACTGGATTCCTGTGGAAATGCTAGATTTAAGAGATTTAAGGAAGCAATAGTCTCATATGGTATGCATTCACCTTTTGTGAAGGAGATGTTAAATTCATGGTCAACTAGTAACAGAATTGTCCCACAAGACTGGAGAGACTTGGTTACAGCAGTACTGGAAACTGGTCCTCAATCACAGTGGAGGACCTGGTAGAAGAAGCTGCTAGGACCACTGAACAATGAAGCAGGGCTAGAGGTACTGAAATCTCCCAAGACCAACTTCTTGGAGAGGGTGATTATACTGATGTACAAAGGCAGTCTCTATATGAGGACCACACCCTGGTTCTATGCCTTTCAGCAGCTTTGAATGCTTGGTACACAACTGAAGAAGTTGCAAAGAAAATTGAGTCCTTTACTGAAGTTATACAGGGCCCAAAAGAAACCTTCACTGATATTTTTACAAAGATCGACTTAGGCTATAAATAGAATGATAACAAATTCAGAAGTTAGACAAATGAAAATTGAATCTCTGGCTTTTGGAAATGATTCATGTACAGTTTCCTCAATCTATAATTTACCATTATATGAATGACATCTTACTAGTCAGTTTGATTGTAGATACTTTAGAGAAAATGTTTGAAGAAGTAAGGAAATTTTTAACTTGCTGGGGATTACAAATTGCTCCTCAAAAAATACAAAGAGGAGGTTCTATTAATTACTTAGGATATAAAATAGGTATACAAAAAATCCAAACCCCAAAAGGTACAAATCAGGAAAGATAAATTGTGGACTTTGAAAATTTCTGGGAGACATTACTTATCTTAATTTGTTTCAAACCTTAAAAGGTGACAAGGAGTTAAATAGTTCCAAATAGTTATCAGCTGAAGTAGAAAGAATTGCCTTTGGTGGAAAAGAAATTACAGGATGTACATGTGGATCATTTGGATCCAGTGCTTGATTGCATACTGGATATTTTACCTTCTATGTATTCCCCTACAGGGATTTTAATGCAGAGGAAAGATATCATCTTAGAATGGGTCTTTTTTACCACACAAATAGAGTAAAAAATTAAAGACATATGTGGGAAAGTTTTCTGAGTTGATTCTAAAAGGAATATTAAGACTTCATCAAATGACAGAAATGGACCCAGCAGAAATTATAATACCTTTTACTATTGCTAAAATTTCCTCTTTGTGGGCAGAAAATGAACACTGGCAAAGAGCTTGCAGTAATTTTTTTTTTTTTTTTTTGGAAAATTAACAACAGATATCCCCAAAGCAAGAGAAATCAGTTTATAAAGAGAACTAACTGGATCCTTCCTCACATTGTATGGGAAACACCAATTTCTGGAGCCCTACATTCTATACTGATGCAAACATATCAGTAAATCAGGAAATTTAAGCAAATTGGCTCAAAGCCCTTATGATTCTTTCCAAAAGTCAGAATTATATGCTATTCTCATGGTATTAATGAATTTTACAGAACCTCTTAATATAATTACTGACTCTCAATATGCAGAAAGAGTTGTTTTACACATTGAAAATGCTGAACTTATTCTTGATGAATCAGAATTAACTTTATTATTCATATGATTACAGGAACTAGTCAAGAATAGGAATCATCCCATGTATATATCACATATCAAATCCCATATGGTTCTGCCAGGCCCTCTAGCATGAGGTAATGATGAAATTGGTCAATTATTAATAGGAAATGTCCTGGAGGCCTCAGAATTTCATAAAAACTCCATGTCAATAGAAAGGGTTTGGAAAAGGATTTTTTCTATCACTTGGTAACATATATTAGGAAATTATAAGAATATGTCCTACTTGCTCCTTGTATAATCAAACTCCAATGCCTGGAGGAAGTAACCCAAAGGGTATTCAAAGAAATGAAGTACAGCAAATGAATGTGTTTCATTTTGCAGAGTTTGGAAAACTAAAATATGTACACCGTACCATAGATACATATTCAGGATTTCAATGGGCAACTGCTTTGAGTTCTGAAAAGGCTAATTCTATAATTATACATAGATTAGTAGTCATGGCTATCATGGGGATACCTGTACAAATTAAGACTGACAATGCTCCAGCATATGTCTCCAGTAAAATGAAACAATTTTTTGTGTATTACAAGATAAAACATTTTACAGGTATACCACACAATCCTACAGGGCAAGCAGTTATAGAAAGATCTAATCAAACTCTAAAGAGTATGCGTAATAAACAGAATGGGGTAATAAAGACTCTCAGAGATAGATTACATAATGCTTTATTAACTTTAAATTTTCTAAATGCTAATGAGAAAGGAATGATAGCTGCAGAGAGACATTGGATAGTAGAAAAAAAACTACAGAATTAAATCACCCTGTAAAGATGTGTTGACCTCAGAATGGAAACCAGGATATATGCTATGTTGGGGATGAGGTTTTGCTTTTGTTTTCTCAGGAGAAGAAAAGCAATGGATACCATCAAAATTGGTAAAGATTAGATTTGAACAAGAGATGTCTCTTAATTAGAAGAGGCGATAGTTCATCAACCAGCATGACCATTCAATATAAACTGACTTATAAAACTAACAAATGCTTTTCATTGCATCAGATATAACTTGCTAAAAGGGAAACTCCCCAAAGTTATGCTTGGGGCAGGGTTCTGTTTTTGTCTTTCCAGGAGAATGAAGGCAACCAGCTTAGGAATCTGAAGACCACTGGATAAATGAGACATCTGAAAATAAATGATGAATCATCCAGAAACAATGTCCCAAGGAAAGGAGTAAATTGGCCTATTGATATATTACATTTCCAACAGGATAAGATTCCATAAACCTTCCTAAATGTTTGTTTCTGCTCTTCTCTACAGATATATAATACAAATGATCTTTTTGTAGTCTCAGTTAAATTGAAAATTAAAGCTGGCTTTGGAGTTCGAGCACAACTCTCTTATTCTATAAACCCTAGCATATTGTTAAAAGAAAATTCAGAGTCTTTGTTTCATATCAGAAGAGCCACCTGGTATGGAACAGAAGAAAACAGAAAGCAAGGGACTATTATTGTCACAAATCTTTTACTCCTCAAATTTATTTTGACTCTTTAAAATTTTTCTTTAGGTATAGTACTATCTTAAAATTTAAACTTCCTGTCTTGATATTGATGATGTTGACATTTTCTACAGTGAGTGATAAGCTTTCTTAATAGCAATCTTTGAAGTTTCTAAAAAGATGATGGGGCCCTGCCCCACAATGATGATTCCCCCTGGACTGTGGTAATATCATGGAGCTGACAAACACCACCTGAATTATGACTTTGGACTACAAAGTGCTCAGGACAATTTCAAGGTGGCTGTCTGAAATGATCCAGCCTTACAGATTACTCTAGCCAGGACTTAAGACAAGGCCTGCACTTTTCCATTACACAGAAACTGGACAATAAATGATGGATAGCTAGCTCTTCCAGGACTTGACAATTATCCCAATTTTTTCAGAGTTCTTAAAGATGCCATTGCCCCAGATGGCAGGAAGTAATTTTAAGAACACAATGCCCATATTCCTAAGAGGTAGGGTGGGCAGTTTTTGGTTATTCAGTGGGTTATGGATAATTGTCATTTTTTAGGGGGGTTAGTTACAAGTTGTTCTTGGTAATGACCAGGAAAAAGCTGAACAAAGTAGATTAGAGTCAGAAATTTTGTTCTAAAAAGAAAAAGGGGGGCGAGTATAGAAATAGGATAAAAAGGTATATTATTGAATCTACTTTTTAAAAGCAATTACTAGTTTTAAATATTTTATATTGGCTTGGATTTTTATGTATTGATACAAATTTGAGGCTATTTTGGTTAGAACATACTGTACATATGTTTCTACTCTTGTTCAAGGTTTTATACCTATATGGTTCATTTGACAATGTAATGTGAATTTCTAGTCCTTGAAAGTTATTATTACAAACTACTTAAGATAATAAAGAAGTTCAGGTTAGTAGTTAGCCACCCATTACAATAAAACTTGTAGTCATGTCAGATATGTTTTCAAGGTCAACCAGAGATATGTTTTAGATAGGCAGGTGGTCTTCAAACCCTTCAGAGATCTATAAAATATGACATTTAATATGTTTTAATAAATTAAGGTTCTTTTTTTTAATGTCGATGAGACATGTCTGCTTCTGGCAGCACCAATCTACTTCAAAGAAGGTGGTGGGCATCAAAGAAACTCCATATGGAGTTTACTTTCTTAGTGGCAAAAGTTAGCCACTGGGCAAGAAAATGCCCCTGTCTTGAATGCTGACAGTATGATGTCCAAACTGGTCAAGCCGAACAGAAAAGAAAGTTACTACCAAAGTTGGCAAGATAAGGCAGAATAGTACTTCAAAAATTCTGCCATCACAGAAAAGTCTGTCAGATATTCTATGTCTGTAGGCTGAAGACAGATGCCCCAGATGTTACAGAGGAATTTTGTCTGACTGCCCAGGTAACCAGCTGTTTCTGTCATTTCTTATATTTGGAAGTTGTTTGCTCTGCCCTTCTTGTTTACTCAGGTAATATTATATCCTTCTCAGGTCTCTGATGGAATTGAAGACTAGATAGTTCTAGTTCTAGTTTTCTTTGTTACCAGATTCAGAAAAGACACTCACAAAAGAGGTGTAAAGTGTATAAGGTTAAGAGACATAAAAAGATAGTTTTGGGTTGGTAATACAAGTTAGGATAGAAAGTGAATTAAGTACAACACTTTGGACTCACCAAGATAGGATAGATAATGGAGTATTTTTTTCTGAATTTGTCAAATGGACTGGATATTGTTAATGTAATTATTACCTGTATATATTTATATATAGTGATTGTACTTACTGTATACAGTTTTTCTATGTTAGTTAAAACCCTTGCTTTTTGTTTAGACAAAAGGGGAAACATCGTATTTTCTTTGTGTTTGGACAAATAAAGCTTGTTTGGAGATCAGAGGGCAGAGCTAGGTACTAGTTAACCTTAGAGGCCAGGCAGTGGTGGCACACACCTTTAATACCAGCACTTGGGAGGAGGAAGCGGGAAGATCAGGAGTTCTAGGCCACCCTTGACTACACAAGATTGATCCAGTCTATAAGAGAAACAGAGCTAGGTGGTGGTGCATGCCTTTAATCCCAGCACTAGGGAGGTAGAGATAGGAATATAAGGCATGTAGAGACAGGACTTTGGGTGTCCCCATTCAGTATGAGGATTTATAGAGACAGGATCACCCCCCATTCAGTCTGAGGTTTCATAGAGACAAGATCACACCCATTTAGTCTGAGAATTTGTAGAGACAGGAGCGCACCCTATTTATTCTGAGATTTTAGTGAGGTAAGAAGTCTTTAGTGGCTGGCTGCTCTGCTTCTCTGATCTTTCAACTTTCGCACTCATCTCTGACCCTGGGTTTTTATTGATAAGACTAACTAGGTTCATGATTCAGAGAAATTATGCAATATATAAAATACAGCCTATATGTGGTAATACATCTGTAAACCTGAATAAAATATGTTTTGCCAAGATAATTTGAACATACAAAACAGTTCTAAGAGAATTTAAAAAGTTAATCATTTGAATGTTTGAGAGGGTTAATGTTTGAAAGTTAAAAGTAACTATATCTAGAGAGCTTCAATAATTTGAGTTCAATTAAAACGTGAAACTGCTACTTTTTTATTATATAAGCTATTATAGTCTACCGAGAAAATTAAATATAAAGTCTTATAGAGTTAATTAGCATGAAAAGAAAGTGTGGCCCACCTTACATGTAAATACAGATGCAAACACTGTAGAATAAAAAGTATTTATTTTGTAGAAATCTATCAGTATATTATCCACATTAGTCTGTAAAAATAAGAACCACATGGTGATATTAGCAAGTCTGAAAAATAGTAATTTTTTTTACTTTAAAAGTAAAACTTGGTTGTTAGAAAAGCCAATAAGAACAAGCTACAAAAAAGTGACAAAACAGTTTACCCCCAAACAAGATGAAATATCATTGTTAATTACAAAACTCTCCTTTCAAATAGTATAAAAAATGAGATGAGATTTTGTACTTCTTTATTAATTGCATTGGAATGCGGAGTTAAGGCAAATTAAGGTCAAAACAAACATTGGAAAATAACAACTTTTTTCTTTTGAATATAATGTGTCTACAAATCTCAAAATTCTTTTAAAAATCCAGACAATAAATATTATTCAATAAGTAAAGTTTATAGAAAAGAAAAAGAATAAATACATAAGATCAACATAATGGTCTGTATTATCTCAAAGCAATTGACAATGATAAGGAAAAAGTATATTCTATTTATGATAATACTTAAAAAAAAACAGATCCAAGCTATAGACAATACAGTGATTTTGGATGAAAAGAATTAATACAGAGAAATGTCTGTTCTTTAATGTTTTTCTATAAATCGGGCACTTCTAAGAGGAGTTCATCAAATATTGACTTTAGAATTGGATACAATAATATGAAAGTTCACTGAGTAGAGTAAGTGTTTGAGAACAGCCAAGAAAAGTTTGATATAGGAGAATGTGAAGCTGGGAAACTTACTCTATACATTCCTCACCAGACTATAAGGTCATATAATCAAATCAGTATGGCTTGGCTTTTATGGCTCCATGAAAAGAACAGAGAATCTGGAAAAACAGTTCTTTATATTAAAATCTCATACATGACAGCATTATTATATCTTCTCATAAAGAAAGGAATGACTTATTTATTAGTCAAGCCTGACAAATTAGAGATTGATCTAGAGAAAAACAAACATGTCCTACCCTCTCTACACCTATTTTGTTCAAAAGTGTGGCCATTAAGCAGAAGTGTTATTTGATTTAAAATTAATTAAAATTAAATATTATTTCAAAATTATGCTTTTACTGACATTGACCATATTTAAAATTTTTCAGTAGCTATACATGAATAGTGTCTATCCATGTAATTCATTTGGGAGCAAAAATCATAAAACCTTTTTATGAATGCAAAATGTTTTTAATTTCTATATGTCATATTTATATATATTTATATACAATTTACAAAGGTATATAAAAATCAAACATTTCTTTGCATATAAATATAAAATTTATTTTAATTTTTGTACTATATTATAAAAAATCATAAGCTACTTAGAGAATCAACATTACATAAATCATATAGAGTTGAGGGAAAATGATTAGCTTTTAGAGAAATCCAGAAAACAAAATTAAAAGGAGACATTTTGCATTTCAAAGGTATATTAAAAGTCACATACTAAGATGTTTGTATGTCAATACATCACTTTGTACACTATATATTAAAAAACAACTTTGTTTTATTTTTATTTTTATTTTTAATTTATTTTTTTTTAAGACAGGGTTTCTCTGTGTAGCCCTGGCTGTCCTGCAACTCAATCTGTAGACCAGGTTGGCCTCAAACTCAGAAATCTGCCTGGCTCTGCCTCCCAAGTGCTGAAATTAAAGGTATGTGCCACCATCACTCTTTGTTTTAATTTTTAATTGTGTGTTTCTCTATCTGTCTGCCTGCCCCCACCTCTCTCTCTCTCCTCTCTCTCTCTCTCTCTCTCTCTCTCTCTCTCTCTCTCTCTCTCTCTCTCGTGTGTGTGTGTGTGTGTGTGTGTGTGTGTGTGTGTGTGTGTGTGTATGTGAGTTCAGAGCCCATGTGCGTCAGAAGATGGTGTTAGATATGGAGCTGGATTAATATGTGGTTGTGAGTAGCCTGACCTGACCTGGGTACTGGGAATCAAACTCGGGTGCTCTGAAAGATCAGTACATGCTCTTAACCACTGAGCAAACTCTCCAGCCCTACATTAAAATGTTTTATTTGCTAGTTACAACTCAGGAAAGCTGGAAAATATGTATCTTTATGTGTACACATATATCAGTATCCTAGGATATGTTGTAAAGGGAAGGAAGTGTATGATGGGTCAGAGAACAACTATAGAAATTCAGTGTAGGCGAGGACTGGCTTGGGGTTGTATTTCTGAGAATAAGTAAGTTGAGACCTAACAGAAAGCTTTGATGTGGGTAGATGGGCAAAGCACATTTTGAGCTGAGATTGCAAAGCTGTTGGCTCATTAAACAACAGAGAATAGGCAGAATGCTTGCTGCTATGGGAACAAAAAGATGAGTTGTGGGAAATAAGATCAGAGAGACTGGAGTTACAGTTTAACTTATACTTATTGTTGAAATCAAAGTTTGGGTTATGAACTCCTCTGGTCAGCAAGTGAGAAAGCACACTCATTTAAAAACCTTTATAACAACTTCACATTGCTAAGACCCCAGTAAATGATCACTGGACTCAGTTTAATGTATCAAACTCTCTGGTGCTTCACAGGTGAATGTTTTGTCTAACAGTGCAAATGCTTCTGTTCTAACGGGCTCCATGTCAGTCCACACAGGCAACAGAAACAAAGACAGCGAATCTGTGGCAGCGTCTCCGTCAGTTAAGTGCTTGCTCCACAAAGTGGAGTTTAGGTTCCCAGCACCTTTGTAACATGCTGCGTAGTCGGGTTTGGGGGAAAGCCTGTGATCCCAGCATTCAGAAGGTCGACAGCTGAATTAGAGAACTTCAGGTTCTGTGAGAAAATTAAGGTGGAGCGTGATCGAGGAAGACAACCAAAACTGATTTCTGTTCCTCCCCACAGGCTTACATGTATACCCACATACATGTGTGCACACACAAACAGGTACACACACGTGGACACATAAAAAAAGAGGTCCTGGGAAATGGCCTGGTGAGAGTAGGAGCACTTGACATGAAGGCCTGGTTATGTGAACTTGATCCCTGGAAACCATCGTGGTAGGACAGATTTGTCTCCTGAAAGTTCTGCTCTGACTTCTACATGTATGCTGTGGTGTCTGCGGGCTCACATCCATGCACATATATCATATCCACATACACTAATATAAATATTCTTAAGAGAAGACCATAACCCAAATCAAATTCATTTCCTTATGGATATTTAGATAAGCCCTGTGGTAAGTCCTTGAGAGATGTCTGGCAATATATTTAGAGCAAAAGAAAGCCACTAGAATGTTGAAGGTAGAACTGAGTCTATATACACATAGTGAGAAAAATCTGCTTAAAACTAGAAACCAAAGACATCTGGACTAAGATTATTTTAGCTGTCATGCAGATGGGATAGAAAGGAGTCATTAGTTAAATGAAGGAGGCTAAAGATGGGTGGGTTTCCGGGAGAAGATAGCAAAGTGCCGTAAATGGTTTCTAGTCAACTTCTTCCTCCTTCCCTCCCTCTCCTCTGCCTCCTGTTCTTCCTCCTTTTTGCCATAGGACTGGTGCACCGTGATGGTGTTTATGGAGAGAGGACAAAAGAAAATAAAAATACATGGGTCAAAATTAAGTTCTATTTTAGAAAATTGTAATGTGATATGACTATTTCAAACTCAAGAAGAAATAAAATTCATTAGAGAGAGGCCTCAACTGGGGACATAATTTGTTAATTATCAGCATGTGATGGGAGCTTATCAAGTATCCTATTTTGTCTAAATGCAGCTCGATTTTAGAACTGAAAGTTCAACTCCTGGAAAATACTATGGATAAGATCAACCAAAGAGGTCACATAGAAGGGTTCAGTCAATCTAATACTTAAAGGGAATGGGGGTTTGGAAACAACAGACAACAATGTCAGAAATTTTCAAATTTCTGAATCCAAAGGAGGAAGGTATTTCCAGAAATGGAAGGTTAATCATAAAAATCAGATGGCTTTTGGGAAAGAAAACTACAACTCAGACTTGGTAGGAGGGTGGTCACAAATGATCTGAACAAGGCAAGTTTAGTGAGTGATGGAAAAGAAACTCCATAAAAACAAGCTGAAGAGTTAACTGCAAGACAGAGGTGTAGCTAGAGTTGTCCTGCCTTGCCCACAGTCAGGACAAATCTTTGTCACCCGCCAGTCCCACAGCCGCTCAGACCCAACCAAGTAAACACAGAGACTTATATTGTTTACAAACTATATGGCCATGACAGGCTTCTTGCTAACTGTCCTTATAGCTTAAATTAATCCATTTCCATAAATCTATACCTTGCCACATGGCTCGTGACTTACCGGCGTCTTTACATGCTGCTTGTCCTGGTAGTGGCTGGCAGTGTCTCCTTCTGCCTTCCTGTTCTTTCTTTTCTCCTCTCTGTTAGTCCTGCTTATACTTCCTGCCTAGCCACTGGCCAATCAGTGTCTTATTTATTGACCAATCAGAGCAACACATTTGCCATACAGAACATCCCACAGCACAGAGGCTCAGTGTCTGCCATGAAACCAAGTTAGTACTGAAGGGAAGCTGGGAAACAAGCAGGAATCTAAGGAGATTACACAGGACATGGAAATACAGTTTGTGGTTCTACGCAGGCAGATGTACAGTAGGTCCACCAAGCAATGCTGAGTGTCTCAGTTTGGATAATTCTGAGTGAAAACTTTACCATAAAGTTAATGTAACTCTTTATTTCTAGTTGTTGATACTTGATAGTTATTTTCAGCTTCTCGTTTGCTGGAATAAATGTGTTTTAGTGTGGTTCTAGTGTTGAAGTTTTCCAAGGAAAGATGAAAGAAAGAAATGGAGGCAAAGAAGTTAAAACAATTTAAAGAATATTATTTCAATTAGGAAACATACATTAAATGCCAAGTTAAACGAGGAAAGTGAAACTCACGGCTTAGATGCCTCAGAGATGTTCAAGATTGAATATGAAATGAAACTGAGAAAATCCAACAGAAGAACAGCAGTGGCAGCCAGGAGACAGTGCCTTTCGGCATGTGACCACTCATTGGCAAGGGACAGAGAAAAAGGTGATGGGAGGTGAGGAAGGAATGGAACATCCTCATACAGTTTGAGGTTAAGAGGAGGAGGAGGGCAATGAGCCAAGGACAAATCTGAGACGCTAACATGGCCAGTCTTCGCAGTAGGTAGGTAAAGTGTATAGAGTGATAGCGAAGGTTTCGAGTGGGAAGGAGTGACTAAGGAAGGCTAAATTGGAAGCAGCGTGTATCTAGTTGACTGTCTGAGCTTGTGATTCTATATATATGTCTGTGTGTGTGGATAAGAATCCAGGCCCTCTGAGGCTGTCCTGTGTTTCTATCTGTTTCTCTTCCTGCTAACCTTCTATCTAAATCTCTTATCCCTCTCTCCTCAAGAGTACCCTGGGGTAAAATGTGGGAGTCAGTCTCCCATCTGGCCACCCACATTCCCCTTTATGATATACCTTTAACTATGAGCTAAAACAAATCCTCTTTTCCATTAAGTCATTTTGTCAGATTATGTTATAATGTAAAATGGCTCCAACTTTAAAAATCCCCAGTTTTTTAAAAGACAATTTTGACAATTTGAATTTCCAGAGCCTCTTAACTTTGTATTTCTATAAAATACAAAATCAAGTTGTATGATTCCAGCATAATAACACAAAGTAAATATTTGCATTATAAAATATAAGTTTAGGACATATCAAAGACTGATTGGGCCTAAGCAAGCCCCAGTCTAGCAGGGCAAAATCTTGTAGTGCCACATCCAACATCGATGACTCACACCATAATCAACTGGACTCCAGAAGGCTTGGGTAGCCCTACCCCTCCAGATTTTCCAGCTGCAGGAAACAGGTTTTCTTGTAGGCTGGGTTGACCCCACCATGCCTGGAGCTCTCCTTGGCAGATGTTCCATGTCCTGCATACCCACGATTCTGTCAATTACTGCAACTTAGACTCATCTTCACAGCTTTACAAACTTGGTCCCTTAAGTCCTTTTTCTCTGGGACACAGGCCCCTGTTCATGCCTGTTGAGGATTATTTTGATTAGGTTAACTGAGGCAAAAAGATTTAGTCTATAAGCAAGCAGCTTAGCTCACTGGGTTTAAGTCCTGACCTGTGTAAAATGAAGAAAAACAGGAACCACTGGTGTGTACACACCCACGATTCTCTCTCCTAGTGTGGGTGTGATGAGACCAGCTGTTTTAAGTTCCTCCTGGTATTCCATCAACGATGGACTACATCTAGAACTGTGGTTTTAAACTCCCTTTCTTGTTGAGTTGTTTTTGTTTGAATGTTTTATCATAGTAGTAGAAAAACTAAGATGGGGGGCTTGGGAAGGAAGGACAAAGAAAGGTTCTTTTATTTATCTGTCATCTGTCTGTGTGTCTGTGTGTCTTGCTATCTACTTTTCATCTTTCTATCATCTACCTAGATATATTTCTATACTCATATATGTATTTCTGTGATGATGTATTGTATACCCTAATAAACTTGCATGAGGATCAGAGGACAGAGCCAGACACTAGATTAGACATAGAAGCCAGGCAGTGGTGGCACACACCCTTAATCCTATCACTCAGGAGGCAGAGATCCATCTGGATCTCTGTGAGTTCAAGGCCACACTGGAAACAGCCAGGCAGTGGTGTTGCACACCTTTAATTCCAGTACTGGGAAGCACAGTTCTCTGATCTTTGAGCTTTCACCCTGATATCTGGCTCTGGGTTTTTTTTTTTTTTTTTTTTTTTATTAAAAGACCATCTAATATTTGAACAACATATTTCCATTATTAATGAACTCTGTTCATAGTGCTCATCCTAATTTTATGGATCACAATGAGGTATAGTTCATAATTTATACATTCTCATTTTACATAGTTAACCCCACAAACCAATATTTCAAAGCATGTTTAATCTGAAATAATTGGGATAAAATATCATGCAAGTTTAAGAAATAGATTGAATGACTATGAAATGCTTATATGTAGAAAATAAGAAATTTTAAGTCATAATATTGATGGGTTTTCATATATTGTACTCTTATACATATGAACCCAGTAAGTCTATCATGTATAACTTGGAATGTATAGTAAGTAATTACTTTGTTTATGAAGAAAATCTCATTGTCATTCCTGGATACAGAAAATTTTGCACTGGTAATAGTGTATGAGGGTATATAGAAAAGTCACAATTAATTCAAATCCAAATGATTATTTATCAATTTTTAAAATGTACAGCTGTTTAGATGATTTAATAGCCTGTGTAATCTATGAACTTATTGAAATCGAATGGATTAATGTTCTAGATTTTCTGTCTGAATATATTTAAAATGTGACTTTTTGTCTGTTGGATGTAGCCCAAAGCAGAAAACAAAGAACACCTAAGAGGCCTCCCATCTCTTTCAAATCCACTTCCTTCCTTGTGCTGGGTGATGAATGCAAGTTTTGGCACAGTTGTATATATGGTAACTGGGCATGACAGAGCTAAATTAAAAGTAAAGCAAAGACATTTAGTCTCTTTTCATTATTCAGAATTGTTCAAACACTTATTACAAGGCCCGAGATAAAGCTCAGTAAGGTGAGCTTACCCAGTATGCTCTAGGCTCAAGTTATCTTCAGTGCCAAAACCCAAACCAAACCAACAACAATAGAACACCAAAACAAAATATAGCCAATTTTCAAAGAGTTTGAGTATGATGTAATATAATATGGAATATTTTTCATTGTTCAAATACATAATTTATGGAATTTAAGTATATTTATATAAAAGCTTATAACTTTCAAAGTATATCTTAGTAGGAAATAATGGAATATTTTATATTTTACGGCTAAAAACAACCTAAATTACCCATCCATTTTTCAGAACATTAACACATATGGTTTAGCATGATTATCAATCCAAAAATATTTAAAAATTCAATTTCAGTAAAATGCATTTTGCTTCCTGTGATTCTACAAGTTGTTAATAAAACAGTAACGATTTCTTCCTTTACAAATAACTTTTTATTTTAAACTTATAAGTTGTTCATTACAAAATACTTAGAAGATATACGAAAAATTAAAACACCAGTTTGTGCCACTGTACAAAGTTATTCAATTAAGAATAAATTTAACCAATGAGGTAAAAGATATATGAATTAGAAAAATAAAACCTTGATGAAAGAAATGTATGAGGTAGACATAAATAAGCTGAATGCTAGCTCGTGTCAATAGATGAAAGAATTAAGATTGTTAACATGTCCAGACTACCCAAAGCAATCTATAGCCTCTATCATTTTTAAATGTCAATAAAATACTAATCCGTATCAAAGTACAATCCCATTCTCCTCAGCAATAAAAGCATGAAAAATTCATATAACCCCCTAAATATCCTGAATAGTGAAAATACTGTAACAAAACAAGAATATTTGCATATTACCCCCCAAAACACATGGATCAAAACCAGCAATTCACAATTGGGATTAGATTGAGCCAGAAAATTTATGCACAGTTAAGAGAACAATCAATCTGAGGAGATAATCTATAGAGTGGAATAACACTTAACAAAGCCTTCCATCTGACATACAAAGAATTCAAACAACTCAGGAACAAGAGCACAATAGTACAATTAAAAGCCAGGCCTATCTGGGAATATCTGGGGATATATCTCTTTCATTAGCAATAAAAGCCAGAAGGACTAACTACACACATAAGCTGTACCTTAGATTTTTAAATGTAATCATTATATCTGGGCAAAAGTCTTCCATGGCCAATAAAGTTTCTTTTTACTAAACATTGAATATTTTTTCATGTGATGTACATTTTTAATATTTACTTCAGAGAGTTCATGGCCTGCATTTTCATTTTTAAGTGAAATATGCTCAGATATTACAGAATAAGTTAAATTTCAGTTAATGATACAGACGCGACATTACTAAGACAATGGAAACTTTGTAGTTAAAATGTCGGGAAATTGTTTTTAGTATTTGGAGCTTCAGAGGAACAGAAATGAGAGCATGAATATTAACAGAGGTTTTATTGGATTGCCTTGCACAATATGATCTGGGTAGTCCACTCACAGTCGTGCACACTGAAGAGTCTGAGAGCCTGTCAACAGCTCAGTCCATGAGCTTCTGTACTTCAGCAGTTCTAATCTCATGTCGAAGGCCTGGGGGATTCCTGGAGACCTCCTAGTTTTCAGTACCCCCCCTGGAATGCCAAAGAACCTGAGGTCTGGTGTCAGCACTGAACCGCAGAAGCAGCCACGGTTGCAGGGGTAGAACAAGGCTGATGCAGTAGATGAACTCAAGAACAACACACAAGCAGGCGAAAGGCTTTTCTCTGTGACCTCTTCATATTTAGGCCACTGCCTGAGGTGTCATCCACATTCTGAGTGGGTGTTTTCACTTCAGTTAATAATAAAGAAAAGCCCCTCACATGTATGCCTTGTGCATGAGTCTTATCTCAAGGGCAAGTCTAGCTTCTGTCTACAATCAATATTAACCATCACACTTGTTACTATTTTTCAGATTGAATATTTCCTCTTACATACATATATTGTTTTTAGATCTAGCCTTATAAATACAGTTTCTTTTAGGTAGACAATGTCTGACAGTTACTAAAACTCACCAATTTTCAAAGAACTGTAGATGAAATTCTAAACAGTCTTATTAAATAAGAAACACAGAGCCAAATACAAAGGGATCTGAGCCATGACTACCTTATCTTACCACCTCACTGCCATTGCTTTCCCAGAGAGAGCTTCTTCCTGTCTGATTTGTGTTTTTATTGCCTTTCTGTTCTGCTTTCTCATTGGCTCTAAGCCCAGCCACATGACTTCCTCATCACTGCCTATCTATACAGACCTCCAGGTCTCTATGGTTGGTACTGGGATTAAAGGCTCGTGTCACCACACTTGGCTGTGTCCTTGACCACACAGAGACTCTGCCTGCCATGTGATTGGATTAAGGGCATGGGATACCACTGCCTGACTCTGCTTATGGCTCGCTATGTGACCTCTGATCTCCAGGCAAACTTTATTTATTAAGATAGAAATAAAATCACATTTCAGCACAATTAAAATATCACCACAGAGACATTGTGCTTTAGTCTAATTCATTTGAAATTTTAGGGTTTTATTTTACTTTTTCTTATTTCTTATGAAGTACCAGGGGATAAAATCCCTGTCTTATCTACAGTTCAAAGCTGTCACCCCTGTTGACTTGGCCATCTCTTGTGTGGATTTGTTTCCCTACTCAGTACTTCCTTCTTTTAGCATGTAAAATAATAGGGTCCTTTCCTGATAAGTATGAGACTCATTTGACTGATGGCTCTTGACCTACTTCTTTCATATTTTTTCATTTTCACATTTTTTGGTTCATTTCTCTGCTTTTGGACAGAGTCTCTCATAGCCCAGGCAGGCCTTAAACTTGTCTCATGTATGCACGGTGCTGATTGTACCTAGGGTTTCATGCTTGCTGGACATGAACTCTACCAACTGAAATATATTTCAGTCTCTCTTTGTTTCCAGTGGTTAGGGTCTGAGTCTGGCATTTTTAGGTATGGCCTCTTCTTCACAGGATTGAAACAAGGCCTTATAGATCTGTAAAAGTAGGAAGATAACTTTATTTATAACACGTGATAGATAGGACAGATCACAACCATACTGCCCAGGATGGGTAACAGGATACATGGTAAATAGTCTTGCTGCCAACTCTGACGCCATGATTTGGATACCTTAACTCATGTGGTGAAAAGAGAGAACTCTTAAAAGCTGTCTTCTGACCTCCCCAAGAGTGCCACAATATGCTTATACCCACCCCCATCAAATAAATAAGTGTTTAAAAATAAAGAAATACAACTGTTGAGATTGACAGTGTTGACAAAGGCACTACAGGCCTATCATAACTATATGTGGCTTCCTTTTACGGGGTTTTAGAGAAGAACTGGTTGCTAAACGTCATAGTTTGGGTGGTTCTGATTTTGTCTGACAAAATAAATTATAAGACCACTTCTCTATTAAATATGCGTCTTCCCATAACACATCTGACTTAAGTCATATGCATGCCCAGGTATGCATAGGCAATTTGTTTATTTTGCTAGAGCATCATATAACTGTCTGATACTGTAACTAATGTCTTCTTATAGACTTGGGTAATTGGAGCTCATTATTTCTTCAGACATTTAGCACGTGTCATTTCTACGTGTGTATACGTGTACATCCTATTGTATATACTGCTCAACCTTCTGATAGTCCATCACAGGCCATTAGAACTGTTCATGTTCTAGTTTCAACACATTTTTTTCCACAATTTTTATTCTTTGTTTCTGAAACACCCAAGTGACCACTTGAGAATTCAGCAAGCGTAATTGTTTTTCTGGTTGACAGATTCGTCTCAGTTAAATTAGCTGCACGGTTCTGGATGAAGTTTAGGGCACCATGAACATTTCTGAAAACAGGCTGGCAGCTTCATCTTCTGCATCTTCCTTTTTACGAGAGCTTTCTCTATGGCTCTGTGACGGTGCTGGAAGCTCGGGCTTCTGTGAGAGCGATCACTTCTCTCCCAACTGCTGTGCTATAGGAGGGCAGTTCCCTACTCCAACGGTGCAGCAGTCTGTCAGTTTCTCTTAGGGCCGGAGCAATGTATCCAAGGATTTTATTTTATTTTACAAGATGTTCAGACAGCACTAGTTTTAGTTTTAGGATTTCTGTTGGTTCTGTCTTACATTCTTCTTAAAGTATTTTCCTTATGAACATATTTTTTTTTTTTTACAGTTTAGCCTTGCTAAATGGAAACTTTAAATATCATTTTTGTTAACTCTGAGAATCAAATCATGTTGAGGTCCCTCTGTGTTGATTTTTTTTTCCATACAGTGGGAGTTATATGGTTCATGACTTCTTTGATCTTTCTTCTTTCTCTCTTTCCTTCATTCCTTCTTCCCTTCCCTCCTTCCTTCCTTTCTTATTTTGGTTTATCCTTCTTTAAAAATTATCATATATTTTTATTTATTTATTTATTTACTTATCTATCTATCTATCTATCTATCTATCTATCTATCTATCTATCTATCTATTTGTGGAAGTCTGTATGAGCACATGAGATTGCACACATGTGGAAGCTAACCTTAGTGAATTCTTTAGCGTGTTGTCAATTTCAGATTTTGTCTGGATGCTGTGAATGTGATTTGAGGAAAGTCATGATTCACTTATGCTTTTCTGCAGAATATTGGATTTTTAATTAGTGGGTAACTGGCTTGGAAAACTGCAATCTGCCTCTCTATAGGAGAAGACATCTCAAATCTTGGTGTCTTAAACTTCAGCATAATCATTTATATCTTCCTTTTATGTGCATGGTTTGGAAGTCATTCAGAGACTGTTTGCACTTTATTCACAAAATTTAGGCTGCGCCCTCCCAGGTTTTACTTTTCTTTTCCCAAGTTGCTTTCTTAGTTGCTGTGGGTACTCTGAATTTTGTCATCTTTAAGCAATTGCCATCATAAGGTTTTGTACAGGACGATGAAGATCTGAACTAGCAACCTTTACCAGACACAAAGAGTTGCCCTGTATATAAAGCTCACAATCTTATTTTTAATTATTTATTATACACACACAACATAAATAGGCACACACACACACACACACACACACACACACACTCACACAAACACACACAGACACCCATACACACACAGAGATGGAGACAGAGACAGAGAGAGATTGCAATGCCTTCTAATCTACCTTAAAATATAACTTTACCAACACTTGTAAATTCTTTGTAAGTAGGACGTATTTTGTATTTGTATTTTGTAGTAGCATATATTGCATTGGTTATGCTCTATGTATCTATATGATAATTTCACATTATATTCCTCAATGAAAATTACTTAGCCAGTTAACAATACAAATTTAATATTCACACTTGAGGTATCCTCTTATATCACTAAAACAAAGAAATAATGGCAGTTCTCCTCATTCTCTAGAGGTTGAATATAAGGGGAAAAGATAGTTATTTTCTTCAGTTTGGGGTTTAAATGCCTTTGAACTCTGGATTCCTATCATGCAGGTGTTGTGACTCCATGTTTGGCTCTAGTGCCTGAGACAATAGGTACACAAAGCTATTTAGATTAATTACTGATTCAAAATATATAGTCACCAACTGTTAAGCAATGTATGCAACAACTTAATTGAAAAGAGCATGTGACTTTCCCAGGGTAGCAATTCCAATCAGCACAGGCAGGGACAGGGCACATCAGTTACAACCAGAAATAACAGCTCCCACCTGAGTGGTTGAAATTCAGTCAGAATCTAGAGTGTCAGATTGCACTGGCCACTGAATTGTGTCTCTTGAGAAAAGACAGCATTTAATTGCAAGACAAAGACAAAGACCTCTCAATTTCATACCTTTGGTACAAGTCATCAGACTCCTTGTTTTCTTTCTGTTTTCATATAGCAAGAGCCACCATCTCCCAATGCCACAACTGGACACAAGGGTAGTTATCCAAAATGAAGCACTTGCTTCTTTGTGCATGACATTCAGTTTCTTGCATCTTAGTGGAGAGAAGCAGAAATGTCTTGCTGAACCACAGTCCTCACCAGTCATCGCATAACCCAGGAACACTGACATTTACAAAGCGTATTCCTAACACTAAAGGAAATGCAATTTGCAATGTTCAGAAGCTAGGGGACATATTCTCCTCATTTGTGTTTCAGGTTTTGCTTAAATTGGCTTACAGATTTATCTACAGTGCATGGCACATGTATATTTTTGTCACCACTCATCTTACAACAGCTGTGATCCTGATGGGGATTGAGTTAACCAAAGACCCCTCTGCATGCAAGTAGTCACCAGGCAGCTAATGGGTTAGGGCTGACCCGACAATAAAGTGAGCAGAACCACACAGCTGTGAACCAAATGTAAGATAATAACTACCAGTTGGCCATTATGGGGTTAACTGCTGGTGTTCTGGTAAGTGTAAAAAAATGTTGAGGTTCTGCTCAAACACACAGCCAAAATTTGAGCATTTCCACTGGGTCAATGTGAAAACTGTCTGTTTCTTTCTAAACTGGTGATTATTTTTAGGATGCCAATCTTGTTGGAGTGTCTACAGCCTATAATATTAGTAGCATAATTTTTGTGATAATTATGTTATATCATTCCAGCATGCTTTTAATCTAAATAAGGAATCCTTGCAGAATATCAGCTTCCTGGTCTCTGGGGTTTCAGCCATCAGTGCCTGCAACTTTATAATTTCCAGACTTACTACACTTAGCTGGGGAAGAATTTTTACCTACATTTGTTGAGTTAAAGACACATCCCTTCTGTTGTTTTAAACAAATGAAAGAGTATTACTGCAATGTCAGTCCAAACATGTGTAATTAACATGGAAAATATGTCTGAGCCATATTGGTCAAGATAGATGACTTCCTTGCATGACTTATAAACAGTTAGAGGCATAAAGCCAGGATGTCTAAACCGAGTTGTATACCACAAAGGTTTATCTGGAAGGGCTTTGCAGTCACAAAGGAAAGAAAGAGACACAAGTAGACTGCCAGATTTGCTTAACAAGGGGAGTCAGTTTTTTGCTATCTGTAGAAAAAATAAGCCCTCTGTCTTGCCTTTTGACATGTGTTCCTCACACCACAGAAGCCAAAACAGACATCCTATTCCTCTGGAAGCGTTCATCAAACCGTATAATGGTGTGTACCAGTGTCCAAATGATTCTGGATGGAAATTAGGTCTCTAAATTCCTTTTAAATTTTAGTGGTGACTGAGTAGAATTCTTTGGGATTCTCTGGTTAGTAGCCTAGGCTGTAATGGAAAAAGGTCTAACTCTGTTTCCTATATATCCTTTTAAATGTATGAAGGAAGCATTTGTTTTTCATAGTTTTTTCCTAGCTATACACTCAATACTGGTACCAGTTAGATGAGAAACATGAGGCCACTGGGGATGAGGAAGAAGACAGCCAGACGCTTTGCTATTTTGTCAGCAAAGTGAGATTATCCCATATACACCTGAAAATGGTTTCTGTGTTTGTTTTTTTTTTTTTTTTTTTTTAATAATGTGTTTTTATTGTATCCGTTCCCCATTACCCTTCCTAACCCATCCCCTCTGGGTCCCTTCAAGTCACAACCCTCCTACACTTATGACCTCTATTTTTTTTTAGAATATTCTTTTTAAATTGAAAATAGATTCTTCTCTCATATAATAATAATCCCGACCACAATTTCCCTTTCCTCCACTTCTCCCCGCACCCCTACTCCTCCTCTCCCTGAGATCCGATTCCACTCCATTCCCTTTCAGAAAAGAGAAGGCCTCAAAGAGACAACAGCCAAACACAACAAAACAACATACAATAAGACAAGGCAGAAGCCCTCACATTGAGGTTGGACAAGTCAACCCTGTAGGAGGAAAATAGTCCCAAGAGCAGGCAAAAGAGTCAGAGACACACCGGTTCACACTGTTAGGAGTCCCACAAAAACATCGAGCTAACAGCCACAGCATGCACGCAGAGGACCTGGTTTAGACCTGCAGCCTATGCTTGCCACTTCAGTCTCTCTGAGCCCATATGTATGCTGCTCAGTTGATTCTGTGGGCCATGTTCGCTTGGTGTCCTCCATCCCCTCTGACTCCTACATCTTTCCTTCCGCTCTTCTGAGGGGTTTCCCTATCTCTGAGGGGAGGGACCCAATGGAGGTCTCCAATAGAGACACCCTCTATCTCCATATGTCAGACTGTGGTTCTCTGCACCCACATCCATCTGCTGCATGAGAAAGCCTCTCTGATGGCAACTGCACAAGGCACTGATTAAAAAGTATAGCAGAATAACGTTAGGAATATCTATCTATCTATCTATCTATCTATCTATCTATCTATCTATCTATCTATCTATCGTCTATCTATCTATCTGTTTTTGGCCAGTCCTGTTTGGTTCTACTCCACGTCTCTGGGCTATCCAGCCCCTCATTCCTGGCCATCCAGGCAGCGTGGGTCATGGAGTCCCTCTCATGGACAGGAGAGTCTAAGTTAAACCATACATTGGTTGGCCATTTCCATATGTTCTGTGCTGCCGTTGCTGCAGCATATCTTTCAGGCAGGACAGTTTGTAGGTAGAGGGTTTTGTGGATGGGTTGGTGTCCAGCTTTCTCTTTCTGTAGCCTGTAGAGTACTTTCTCATGCCAAAGAGACTAGAACATAGGGGTGAAGGCTCCAGGTATAAGCTTGACCTCTCTACATTCAATGAATTGTGTGGATGTTGTCTTCAGCAATAGGACCCAACTGTCAGTTTTTGGAGAGCAACTCTTCTGACATACACTGGGTTCTTTAGAGATCTACACAGGTCCCCCTCAGCCAACAACTAAACCAAATGCAACCCAGTCCTACCACTGGAAGCCTTGCCTGGCTAAAAAGATGGCCAGTTCAGACTCTGTGTCCATTCTTACTGGAGTCCTCACTAGGGTCATGCTCATAGATTCTAGGAAGTTTCCATTGCACTAGGTTTCTACAGCATTCCCCTAAATGTCCCCAAATTCCAACTTTCTCTCCTTGCATTCTCTCTTCATCCCTTCCCTCCTCTATCTGATCTCTCCCTTTCCTGTCTCTACCCACCCCCAGTCCACCTGCAATATTTAGTCTATTTCCTTTTCCCAGGAAGATCTATGCATCCCCCTAAAGCCATCCTCTGTATTTAACTTCCCTGGGTGTACAGATTGTAGCTTGTTTATGATTTACTTAACAACTAATATCTAATATCTACTTAGAAGTGAATACGAACTATATTTGTCTTCCTGGGTCTGGGTTACTTTACTCAGGATGATTTTTTTTAGTTGCATCCAATTGCTTGCAAGTTTTATGATGTCTTTTTTTTCTTTTTTAATGGCTGAATAATACTCCATTGTGTAAATGTGCCACATTTTCTTTATCCATTCTTTGGTTAAGGGACATCTGGGTTGTTTCCAGTTTCTGGCTATTATGAATAAATCAGCAATGAACATGGTCCTTGTGTTAGGATGGAGCATCCTCTGGGTATATTCCCAAGAGTGGTATAGCTAGGTCTTGTGGTAGATTGATTCCCAATTTTATGAGAAACTGCCATATTGATTTACATAGTGGCTGTACAAGCTTGTACTCCCACCATCAATGAAGAAGTGTTCCCCTTGCTCCACATCCTCTCCAGCATAAGCTGTCCCTTATTTTATTGATCGATTTGACAGGTGTAAGATAGAATCTCAAAGTAGTTTTGCTTTGTATTTTCCTGATAAGGGTGTTGAACATTCTTTAAGTGTTACCCAGACATCTGAAATTTCTCTATTGATAATTCTCTGTTTATATTTGTACCCATTTTTTTTTTTTTTTGGTTTCTTTGTGTAGCTTTGTGCCTTTCCTGGAACTCACTCTGTAGCCCAGGCTGGCCTTGAACTCACAGAGATCTGACTGGCTCTGCTTCCCAAGTGCTGGGATTAAAGGTGTGAGCCACCACTGCCCGGCTTGTACCCAATTTTTAAATGGATTGTTTAGTTTTTTTATATCTAGTTTCTTGAGTTCTTTATATGTTTTGGATATTAGACCTCTATCAAATGTGGAGTTGTTAAAAAATTTTTCCATTCTGTGGGTCATTGTTTTGTCCTGTTGATGGTGTCTTTTGCCTTAAGGAAGCTTTTCAGTTTCATGAGGTCCCATTTATTAATTGTTTATCATTATTGGTGTTCTGTGAAGAGAGTCATCTCCTGTGTCAATACACTCAAGGCTGTTCATCACTTTCTCTTTTATCAGGTTCAGGGTATCTGGTTTTATGCTGGGGTGTTTGATCCACTTGGACTTGAGTTTTGTGCTGGGTGATAGATATGGAAATATTTGCATTCTTCCACATGAAGACATCCAGTTTGACCAGCACCATTTGTTGAAGATGCTTTCTTTTTTCAAGTGTGTATTTCTGGCTTTTTTAAAAAATCAGGTGTTCCTAGTTGTGTGCATTTATGCATGGGTCATCAATTTTATTCCATTGATTAAAGTGTCTTTTTAAATGCCAATACCATGTAGTTTTTGTTACTATAGCTCTGAAGTACAACATGAAATCAGGATGCTGATACCTCCAGCAGTTCTTTATTTGTTCAGGATTGTTTTAGCTCTCCTGGGATTTTTGTCTTTCCAATATGAAGTTGATGTTTTTTCAAGGTCTTTTCAAGATTGCTTTTGGTAGGGTAGCCATTTTTTACTATGTTAATTCTACCCATCCATGAGCATGGGAGAGCTTTCTCTCTTCAGACATCTTAAATTTCTTTCTTCAAAGACATGAAGTTTTTATCAAATAATCCTTTCACTTCCTTGGTTTGAATTACCCCAAGATATTTTATATTCTTTGAGGCTTTTGTGAAAGATGTTGTTTCTCTGATTTCTTTCTTATTCCATTTGTCATTTGGATATAGGAGGGCTACTGATTTCTTTTATTTCATTTTTTTTTATCAGCTATAGTAGTTCTTTGGTGGAATTTTTTTGGTCACTTATGTATACTATCATATCATCTTCAAATAATTATTCTTGGATTTCTTCCTTTTCAATTTATACCCCCCTTGATCTCTTTTAGTTGTCCTATTGCTCTAGATAAAATTTCAAGTACTATATTGAGTAGATATGGAGTGGAAAACCTTGTCTTGTTCCTGATTTTAGGGGAATTGCTTTGAGTTTAATTTGATAATGACTTAACTATATCCCAGACATGGTTAGTGCTAGAAATTAAGTCCTCCACAAGATTAAGTAACACAAGCAAAGCAAGATAGGATAGCACATGGAAGGAAAAGAATTTGGGAAAAGGCACAAGAAACAGATATAGATGCAGAGACCATATCATTCATATACCCAGGATCCCAAAAACACACAAAACCAGAATTCATAACATATATGCCAAACCTGTAAGGTAATAAATAAATAAATAAATAAATAAATAAATAAATAAATAAATAAATGCTTTGACATGATATTAAGAGAAAAGGAACTTCCAAAGATACCTTTAAGTTCATTTTCTGTTGGCCATGTACTGCTGAGCAAGCAGTCTACCCTTAAGAATAGTTTATTTTCCCAGTGTGACTCCCTTGAGAGATATAATTCTTTATTTGTAAGTGGCTATCAACTGGAGAAAGACTCTGGCTTAGGGATGGTTGTATGTGTTCATTTTTCCTTTCTGCTTCAGGGTCCCTTAGGTTGGTCCCACACATACTGTTAGAGGATCTGTGAGTTCATGTCTGCTTTGGTCCTGCTATGTTTAACTTTTGTTTTCTGGGTGTCTTCCATCTCCTCTGACTCTCACATTCTTTCTACCTCCTCTTCTGAAGGGTTCCATAAGCCATGAGGGGAGGGATTTGATGGAGGTATTCCATTTAGGGCTGAGCATTCCAAGGTCTCTAACTCTCTACACATTGTTTGGCTCAGGGTCTTTGTATTTTGTTCCCATCTGCTATAAGGGAAAACTTCTCTAATGATGGCTGAGCAAGTCACTGATCTATGTATATAGCAGAATGTCATTAGAAATCATATTATTGCTACTTTCCGCCTACGAACAGTAGTATTTGGCTTTCGCCTAGGCCCCTGGCCTATCTAATACTAGGTTCTTGGTCACCCAAGCAGTGCCATGTGTGGGTTCCATGTCATGGAGTAGGCCCTTAAGTCAAGTCAGACATTGGTTGCACACCCCCACCAGTTTTGTGCCACCATTGCACTAGCATGTCTTGGGGGTGTCTACCAACACAATGCTCAATGGATTTGTAGCTAGGCTGGTTTATATGTTTCTCCTTTGGTAGCATGCAGAGTGCCTTCTGGCACCAAGAAGGGTGAAAGTTCTATGTAGACACCAGCTTTACTTCTTCATGTTGACTGAGTTGTGATACCAGCAGCATTCATAAAATCTTAATGAGCTAGTAATGTGTGTCACCTAATAGTAAAGATCTTAAGATGTGTAGTTGATTCTTGAATTATGTGGCAGTGTGGATTCTGGATGATGCACACAAATAGAGAGATAGAGAAGGAAGGAAGAGTCAGAGTGAGAAACAAATAGAAATATAGAACATTTTTTGCTAAACTGTTATAAGAGAAAACTGCCTTTTGTCCCAAAGTGGCCTGAGGTAGAGTGCTCAAGAAAGAAGACTGAAATAAGATTGCTGCAGAATTCATATTCACCACAGACTGCAGCAGAGTTTTACATGGAATTTGAGTGACTTTTGATCAACTTCCTCCAGCTATATGTACTCAAGATGCACAGAAGGATAGTAGAATGAGATATCTACTATCTCAGGATATGAACCAACTGGGAAGACTTGATCTGGCCAAGAGAACATGGGAAAGGGAGCAAAGCAGAGACATAATTATGTTCAGTAGCCATATGCTAGCATCTCAGCAAACTTTTTCTTGTCTTCCTCCATTCCATTCTACTCTTCTGACAAAAGAACATAGCTAAAAGGAGGATGGGAAAGTGACACACTCTTTCCCCATCTTACCCTGCCAATCACCTGATATACCTCAGAGATCATACAGAGTAGATTCCTCTACAGTATCCTTAGAGATGAGTCTTTTGTTTGCAATATACCTAAAAATGCATGAGAGACGCTCTGGTGATTTCAGGGATGCTGACTGAAATCTAAAGCTCCGTGCAGATGTAATGTATTCAGACAGTAGCTTCTCAATCCTACATCTACTGACTTGACTTGAATGACTTCACTAACTCTACATTTCCTTTGTCTGTAAAATGGGCATAAGGAATGTATTTAACCAGTTGTTCTTCACCATAATAAAATGGCACACTGTGATTATCTTATTAATGTCTTCTGGATGGGTTCCATTGAAAAGGGAAGCATGGCAGAGGAAGTTGGGGAGAAATATCATTTGGGTTTTTGTTGTTATTGTTGTTTGAGACAAAGTTTCTCTGTGTAACAGCCCTGGCTGTCCTGGAACTCACTTTGTAGACCAGGCTGGCCTTGAACTCGCTGAGATCTGCTTGCCTTTGCCTCCACAGTGCTGGGATTAAAGGTGCGTGCCACCACTGCCCAGTGAGAAATATCATTTGATACTTAGACTGCCCTTGATAAAAGCTTTAGGATAATGACCATCCTTATTTTCAGTTTTTGTCTTTAACATGTGATCAGTGGCCCAGCTGAATTAGCATTACCTGGGAAATTGCTAGAAATTCAACTTGGGGTTCGTTGGTGGTTAACACACTCTTTCTTTTTTTTCTTCCAAAGACATTGCTGTTCTAATCCTCTGAGACCCTATTTTGATTTATCTGTTCTTAAAAAACACTTAAGTCAGGTTTCCCATTTCTCAGTCTTGATTCTGAAGCTGAAATAATAAATATATGGGTTTTGTTGGCGAAAACCAAGAAGAAAGATCATTCTGTAAATCTACAATTAGGTTTTGACTGATAAAGTCTTTTTGACAAATTTATTAATCATAAGGACAAGGTTTTAAAACCTGACATACTTTGACAATACCCACTAGAAGACAAATCCACTTAAGTGAATTGGAATCCATATTTTAAAAGAGGTTAATAATAATAAAAAATAAACAGGAGGTTATTTGGGATGGTGATGGTAAGGTTTTCTGGATTTTACATACATTTTCTGCTTAAAATACTACTTCAGAGCTTCATAGTATCCTGTGTTTTTCAGACAATTAAGATGATCTTGACTGTAATTAACAGAGCTATCATTCTGTACTCCTTTCCTCGCTCACCTGGTATATGAGAGCTATCTCATAGTAAAGACAGCTTAAGAATATGTGTTGAGAAATACAAATATGAAATTGAATTTTACAGTGCTCTGTACTGTTCATTGTCACCTCATGAATCTAGAGGTGTCTATGAGCTTGAGAGACTGCTGCTGGTGGATGACCTCATCTCCCATACTTACCTCGTCTCTGGTTACATTTTCCTCTCTGGTTAACGGTTCTCTAGTCTTGAGGGTACAGTGCCAAACTTCCTAGACAGGTGTAAATTAGTGCTTCCCATCCCTACCTTATTCATGGTTTATGCTCTCGACAAACTAAAATGTTGAGTAACAGATGTACCAAAGGAACGTGACTGTCATTTGCTGTATTTTCTTCATGTTTGGAGCATTTTAAATGTCTAAGTCATTGCATAAGAATTGCATGATACTGAATTATATGAATTGTCTGAGGTCAAACATTGGACTTGAAAACTTTTCTTTGTGAGGTTGAAATCTTCCTTGTTTTGAGAAATTCACTTGTCAAGAAATTAACTTGGAGGTTAATTGCTAATGAAAGCAGTGGTTACAAACTGTAGCTGGACATGATTCTGAAAGACAGAAGAGAGAAGGGCAAAGTGGCAGAGCCCACGTTTCCTCTGACACAGAGCAGAGTCTCTCACTGAGTAACAGTCCTGCCACAGAACCACTGGCTTTCATAGATGTACTGTTTTCTCTTTTCATTTTGAGAAAAAGGAGGTTAATTATGTTGTGCTAAGTGTACAGGGTGGTCCAGCAATATACTCTCCCCTGATTAGTTATATTTACATTAGTGAGTCTATGACTGCCAGCTCACTTCCCTTGGTCTCTTCCTTCTTCCTGTTGTTTTCCTTCCCAAATGATCATAAACACTTTCTCAGATAAACACCGGTTTTCTTTTCACTGCTCAGGTGACCTATGACAAACTCCGCCATTTCTTTATTTCTTGACATTACACTTACCTGAAAGCATGTAAATGCACATGCACACATACAAAATACATAGATGTAAAATCGTTTGAAGCATATGTGATTCTAAAATACTGAACAAACTTTTCTGAATCTATTTCATTCTCTTTTCTTAACTTTCTAAAACAAGACCTGCCAACATGTCAATGCTGAGTGTAGGTAGGAAATAGGTCTGACTCAGCTGATCTTACTACAGTACTCAAAATACAGAGAGGGAAAACTGCTCAGTAGTTGGTTTAAAGTTGAAAGTCACTTATAACAAATTTTTATTATATTTTGCATATAATATTATTATATTTTGTATAGAATATATTAAATATTTCCTATTATTAAAAAACACTACCAACAAAAATAAGACATCTTCTGATACCTGGTGCTTCTCTTTCTTCAATGCCAAGGGTGCACCAGACTCTCCAGATAGTCCCTGTTATTCCTCAGGAGTTTTGTATATGGGTGTAGGCATTAAAGATTTCCTTATCTCCATAGGACTAGAACATTGCTCAGATTACATTGTGTCAAACCTCAAACTAATTACATGAAATGTCTGTCTTGTAACTAAGACAGTTGTCTACTGTCCTAACTAATAAATGGGAATGACTGTCCAAAGAATGTGTTTTATTTTACTCATGTTTCTTGTCTTTCCCTTCTCCACCCACTTCCTGACTTGGCTCATGGTGGAGATTTGCATTACAATGGGTTTTAAATTTTTGTTTATTTTGTGTGTATGGGTGTTTTTCTGCATGTATGTACAACACCCATGTGCCTGGTTCCCATGGAAGCCAGAAGAGGGCATTGGATTCCCTGGGACTGGGGTTACTGAAGGTTGTGAACTGCCATGTTGGTGCTGGGAGTCCAAGCCTGGACTTCTGAAAGAAGAGTCAGTGTTCTTAACCACTGAGCCAGCTCTCTAGCTCCTCAATGGATTACTATTTTTACAACATATTAGTTCTTTTTCTCTTCCTTCTGGACTACAAATAGAGCATGGACTCAGCAGATGCTACATAGATAAAGATAGACATTCTGCACAGTTACCACCAGACATGCAGATGAAAACATAAAGTTTTGTAAATAATACCCAGATTGGGGTGAAAGGTTTAGAAAGAGTAAGCTTTGCCATTGTGTTGAATTTTTTTTTAATACACATTGCTTCTGAAGTATTAGGTTTTTAAAAAACATATAACAATAGCAGTGAAGTTTTAACATCTTCATTTTTTTGAAATTCCACATAGAGGTACTTAGAATGTAGCTATGGAAGTTATGTATTTGGGTTAGCAGGGACTAATAATTGTAGAGTGGACAGTTTGTCATTAGACTAGTACACAAATGAGATGCCACTTCCCGTGTTCATTTCCCGAACAAGTGTCTATGCCGTTTGTGTACACAACCCAAAGTCCTTATGGCTTAGAAATCTGTCTGTCTGTAACGAGTCTTCTTGTTTATCTATGGATTCACTTCTTACTTTCTATCTCAAGATCTTCACATTTCTTTACAGAAACGTTCAAGCCTCCCACTCCAAGGACTTTATTGCTCCCTCTCTGGAGAAAGCCTTCCTCATTGCTCCTCTCTGGAGAAAGCCTTCCTCATTGCCCCTCTCTGGAGAAAGCCTTCCTCATTAGCCCCTCTCTGGAGAAAGCCTTCCGCATTGCCCCTCTCTGGAGAAAGCCTTCCTCATTGCCCCTCTCTGGAGAAAGCCTTCCTCATTGCCCCTCTCTGGAGAAAGCCTTCCTCATTGCCCCTCTCTGGAGAAAGTCTTCCTCTCAAAGTCTGCATTCCTTGCGCTTGCTTCCTTAATGTTTTCTTCTAATTTTTCCTTTCCAAATGGGATGTTCCCTGATAATTTTATATAAAAGTTAATACACTTCCGGCACTATCTTTTCCTCCTCTTTTGTGGTTTTTGGTTTGTTAGTATGTTTTCATATTCCAACTTCCTGAGAAAGTAAGAGGGCCATATCCACAGTGAATACTTCATAAACATTTTTAAATTATTAAATTGTACAAAGATTTGGTTGCAAAAAATGATTGTTTACTTTTTTGTTAATCAGAAGTACAAACCTCCAAATTATATTTAACACCAAAATAGGGAACACAGATTTTCCTTTCCATTTCATGAATTTTTCAAAGTTAACAAGAATTGAAAGTGGTTGTATATCAGAAACAGGTGTGCTTCATCTGTGTAGTAAAACACTGGGTTTCAAAGAATGGAAAATTTGGGTTGGCCATAGCAGAAGGAACTATTGAATGAATAACAGAGACATGGCAATATTATTCTATAGACGTGCCACTTGATAGGAAAATGCTCATTGAAATGTTGTTAGAGTACCTTTGATCACATTTAATTAACTGAAATGTAAAATACACATTTACTTAATGTCTTCTTTCCCAACCACAATTGGGGAAATTTTTTTTTCAAGTATAAGAGCCAGAAAAAGATAATGTGTCCTGGCCTTGTACTCCCAAGCTCCATGAAGAATTTCATATTTCTTAAATAAAACATTGTAAACAATAACTGACTTTTTTTTGACTGAAAAGAATTTTAAGAACCTTTCATTCTGTGAAAATTGTCTGCAATGCTTTTGCTTTATTCTTTGTTTTTCTCTTTATATATTTTTTTCTCATTGAGTACTCCAAAGCATTTTAAAAATGTAAATAGAACATGAAATTCTAGGACAACTTAAGAGCAGTTGTATTGAACACTATACCTTGGATTATTGTACTTTTTACCATAGGTGTATTTTCTGGGACCATGCACACACATCACTCACAATTTCCTTGGGATCAGCATTGTTTTTTCTTACACTGGTCTGATACTTCCATACACCATCTTTATCCTTTTCCAGCAACAATGTAGAGTTAAAATAGGCAGCTTTTAAATTGGAAGAGTCAGTGAATTGTAAACCATCATCGGTTCTCAGAGGTCATGGACTTTAGAGGTAGAGAGAGAAATTCTCGTCTTCATCTGGCACAACGTAATTCTGCAAAGAGCCATAGGTATAGTGTTGAACTACCTAAGAATTTTTCAGCACCTCTAGTAGAAACAGAAACAGGATTTATTTTAAAAGTATGATGTTCATTTTTTTAAAAGCGAGAGATTGGCAACAGTGCCCTGGCTGTTTGAGCAGAGTCTCTTTTGTCTCCTTTGCTGCACCTAGCCAGCCTTCCTGAGATGTATGTGAAAAAGCAGCGTTGATGGGCCTGTGTCTGTGATGAATGATTTGGGAATGGTCCAAGTAGTAAGAAAGGGATTTAGTCTGGTTTTCTTGACTGTAGCCCCTTTTATTTATGAGAAGCTTGTGAGAAGATTTGCAGGGAAAGAGAAAGAAAAAAAACCCTCATAATGTGGCTTTTCATTCAGACTGGTGTTTAGGAATAACCATGGCTGACACTGCTCCAGTGCTGGGGTGAAGGTAGGAGGCCTGCTGCTTCCCATGCAGCAAAGGAAGAAGAAAAGGAATACAGTGAATAGCAGAAGTCTGTCGTCTCATGCTTTCTGTCTAGATTTTTATTTTATTATTGCCTCTTGCTTAGAGACATTTTCATTAAACTACATCAAATACATCTTTTATTCTGTTTTCTCTTTGTTCATGTGTGTGTAATTGTTAATACACATATATTCTGTTAGTTCCCAGAAAGACTTTCAGGAGTGTATGTTGGGAATTTACCCATTTGTAAGTAATGGAATGAAGATATAGTCTCAATAATATTTCCAGAGAATAAACATAATGAGAGAGGCAGATCCCAAACTCAAATTTAGACATGCTTGACTTCAAAGTCTTAAGGTTAATTACTATGTCTACTTGTGTCCTACATCTAGGGGGAGAATTGGTGCCATTTATTCCTATGTATAGCCTAGGTGTATTGGTGAAATTATTAAGGCTGCTCCACGTAGTTAAAAGGGAGGTTTATTTTGTGGGGTAACTTACAAGTGAAGGGATAGGTAACAGGGTCTGGGAAAGGTGTGGTACAGTCTGGTGGTGTTCTCTGGAGAACTCTGTTCCATCTACCTTCAGCATCCTGGGTCCAGGAAACAAGAGAGCTGGCCCATCTGGATCTTGGGTCTTCAGGGTCCTCTCTTGGTCCCACCTTGTAGGTGTGACAGTTACTGAAGCCTCAATGGGGGTTGGAACTTCCAGATCAAAGCTGGAATGGCTACCCACTACATAGGTGGATTTACAGCCATCCATATTCTAGACTCATCATGTATTCCCTGGTCAATATCATTCATAAAATCATTCCTATTCCTTTCATTTTGAGATAGAATCTATCTAGGTAGGGAATCATTCTCTTTTGGATTAAGTGGCTATGATGATGATTTAAAGATATTATCAAGCAGAATTTGAAATGCCTCTATTAAAATTACCAAAACATTCAATGTTTCTTTAGTTTTTGTCATTTAAACTTTTAATTCTCAGCATCAATACTGTGAAAATTCATCTGAATTTTGGGCTGACAATGTATTATGTTATTTAGCAAGTATCTTGAAAGGCCTATATAGGGAATACCCACACACAGAGCACTTGAATTCTCTTGCTTTCTTTTAAAATCAATTACTCTATCACTTTGCCAAGTAAGTGATTCTATTCATATAAAGTTAATCACAGATTTTAATATTTTTATATCAAAAATCACATATAATCATCAGGTACAGCTAAACATTTATTGACATTTGGGTGGGTAGATTTTATATAGGTGAAATGTACAAATGTTGTATGTCATCTGATGATCTTTGGTTAAATCTACATGCCTAAGAAAGAAAAAGCTCCCTTACAGTTTTGAAAATTAGTGTGTCAAATTTAGCATAATCCTCAATTCTTATTCCTTGCCTGCCAAAGAGAGACAAACCGTGTCTAAATTTTTACAACATTGGTTAACTTTATCCATTTTAGGATTCAAGAACATTCAAAAAACAAGATAGTCCTTTGCTTGCTTCCGAATGCATTTTTTTCGCTCAGTATGTTTTCAAGGCATCTTCATTGTAGGGTGGTGATTTGTTTCTTTGTACTTCTGAGTAGCATCCTATTGTGTGAATTTATCACAGTCTGTCCATTTTCCTGTTGATGACAACTGTGGCTGAGTTGGTCCATTCTTTGAGCAATGGAGTTGATAGAAATCATTTGGGGATGCTGGAAAGAAGACTCAGCCTTTAAGAGTACATGCTGTCCTTGCAGAGGATCAGAGTTCAGTTCCCAACTCCCATGTCAGGAGGCTCACAACTGCCTGTAATTCTAGTCCATGAGATTCACCCCTTCTTCTAACCTGTGTGCGCATCTGCATACAAATCTCCACGGCCCACTAAATAAAATCTTTAGAAAACTAAAGATTGTCATTTTGGTTGTCATTGCACACATGTTCTTCAAGTTCTTATTTCTGTTAGGTAAATATTCAAATGTAAAATTTCTGCATATTTGGCTAGGTGTATTTTAGTTTTATCAAGGAAATTCAGGACAGTTCCCAGGGTATTTGCACCATTTAATCAATAATATACGAACATTTTTGTGTCTCTATGTTTTTGCCAGTACTTAGTATTTTCTGCTTTTTAAATCTTGGATTACTTTAGCGTATATACTAGTATCAAATTGTAATTTAATCTTTATTTATTGATGATTAGACATCAACACTTCCATCCAATTGAGTATTTTTCAAGCACACAGCTATGAACTATTCAATACCACTGCCCTGTTTTCAAAATTGGATAGCTTTTCTTTTTCCCTGCCTGATTTTTGAAAACAGAAATGCTGAGAACAAGAAAAATAACTGGTATTTAATTATGTGTCTAAAAATTTTAGTTAGATAAAACTATCCCAATTAAACTGATGGTTATAGATAAAGCAAGGAAATGATCTTAGGTGTGGTCTGTAGTCGCAATTGATTTTCAGAGCAATCTCTCCACAACTATGCAGAGTTGTTCCCTCTGGACCACAGCAGGACAGGCTGAATTAGACCGAGAGTCATCAGATTATCTTTAATTCCCAGTTTCTCTCTCAAAAATCTTAAGGGAACTGTCTAATTTGGTTAATGTTCCTCTGAGTATGTCATTAAGACCTGTCACTCTTTTCCCACTGTCCAATATTTCCTTGTAAAATTCAACTGTACACCTCACACATTACTCTCCACATTATTTAATAATTTTATGATACCTATGGCCAACTGCTAAATTTAACAATGGAGGATCAGTTTAAGAAGGAGCAGAGGGATGATAAATGCATTCCTCTTATTACCATAAAGTTGGAAAATTGTGACCATATGCATAGGCTGTGCCAGAGGGGCAGAGAAGTTGCTTTGTCTCCTTGTTACTCACCCACTGTGCTGATCTAAGATCCTTTTGTGGTCATAGGGTGACAGAAGCAATCCATCAGGCCTGTGCTGTAAAACGTTATCTAAAGGCAGAAAGGAGCCCTGCAGGACAGATAGAATTCTACGTGGAGCCATGGGATTTATGATAAAATTCTATAACCAAATAAAAAATATCTGTGACCACATTTATGTGAAGCAATGGTGCCATTCTTTGGCTGGCTTAGGTCCTCACAGGTGCACATTCTTTGTCGTAGTAGAGATAGATCCCAGTAGACATTCAGGTCTGTTTTGAATTTAAAGTGGAAGTTCCAAGACAGATTTGGTGATTCTTTTCCTCTCCCCGACTCTCTCAATACACATTGTGGAAAAACACTAGAGTGACACATATTTTAGTTCAGAACAGTATTCTAAACACACACACACACACACACACACACACACACACACACACACACACACAATCACACAAAATATATAATTTCTATTTTGCCATATAATTTTTGTGAGGACTCTACATGTATTGAGCCAATGCTATGGGAAACATTGAAGAGAATGAGTTCCAAGAATGTGAGACAGGAAGCTTAGCAATACATGGTAGAGGACTTAAGATCAGAAAGGTTTAAACTGAAATTCAGTATTGCAAAAGTTATACCATGATGATTGAAACAATATGTCTGAATATGCAAATTAGTGATCTGAAGAACAAGATCAGTTACTTGTATCTCAAAGAAAAATGTACTTAGATATTTTGATCATAATTGAGAAATAATTGTTCTTCCTTCCTCTCTTTAGTTAATATGACTAACTATCTACCATTGTAAAGTTTCTGCTACCAAGAGAGACAGGCAATAAACGTTCGCTATGTGAATTAGTATTTTTACTTTGTTGCCTCTGTAGGCTATGAAGAAAATAAAAAGATTTGGTATATTTTGGCATTCTTTAGGAAGAGTGAAGAATGTAAAATACTGAAAATTTATGCAAAGTCTATGCTAACTAAGAGAAATTCCTCCTTTAGAGGAAATGTGTCACTTACCCTTGACTTATTTTCATATCACTGCCTCTTTTCCCTGGACAACTTCACATGAGTGTGTGGAAGAAATCGTCCACTTTATACTGCTGGTGCCGTATGAACTGGCGTGTGCAGTAAAGATGATGCTGACTGTTAGTCTTCTGGACATTGGCACTGGCATGCCATATTGGAATGACTGCAGTAACCTGGACAAGATGGTCGACAACACCAGGGAGCCGGTGACTGAGGTCCACTGTTGCTTTCCATATTCTTTCCTTCCTCCTTCGTAATCACTGAGCTCTACTCTCAGCCATAGCTTTAAGTTTATCACAAAGTGGAGCAGTGAGTCCCCACAGAACTCCTTCTCTATCACAGAGCTCCCCTTCCATCAACATCCAGTGTGGTCCATCTGTTCCAACCGAAGAACCAATGTCAGTACATATTTCTGAGATCTGGCCTTTTCCAACACAGGAGCCATTGTGCAGCCATAGTTTGGCTACTGGTACATATGGCTACTGAAATATATAGGTGGCTAGTCTAATTTGAGATGTACTATAGATTAAGACTTTGAAGACTGTAATGGAAGATATCTATCTATCTATCTATCTATCTATAGATAGATAGATAGATAGATAGATAGATATAGATATGGTTTTTTGAGACAGAGTTTCTTTGTGTAGCTTTGCACCTTTCCTGGAACTCACTTGGTAGCCCAGGCTGGCCTCAAACTCATAGAGATCTGCTTAGCTCTGCCTCCCTAGTGCTGGGATTAAAGGCATGCGCCACTACCGCCCGGCTAAAATAGTGTTAATAATTAAAATATTCACTTCATACTATAGTTAAGATATTTAAATGTTTGTGTTTAATGAGACGTATTGCTAAAATATTGCTAAAATTAATTCCATGTTTGTTTCTCCATTCGCTTTTTAAAATGAGGCTATTAGAAACATTTAAATTGTGAATTATATATATATAGCTTACATTATGCTGCCATCTGATAGAGCTATTTTAGTGAGGCAATTTCCCCTTACACCTGGTTATTTAAATTGAGACCCTCCATTCCCATACTCACTTTCATCCTTTTATTAAATGAAATCCTTAACATCGACACTCAAAATTCCAGGCTTTGGTATGGATATATATAAGATATATGAAAGAAGAAGACTAAAAGGTAGATAGACTATCCAATTCTCAAAGGCTTCATTTATGAAATTAGAATATGCTAAAATAAAATTTTCTGCTCTTTTATTACAATAAAAGTTAGACTGAAAGTCTAACACACATGCTTTAAGCACACAAACCATACATTCTGAAGGACAGTACAGGTCCTGGGTTTGTGACTGTTCTGAAAAGTATAACTTTTCAAATGATCTAAGCAAATGAGTTGCAGACTCACAGCCATGAACTGTCCAGATGGGTCCCGAGGTAACTGACATCTTGGTTCAGTGGCTTCTAGGAATGAGCCACTTTTATATGGTTCATGGACATACAGCCCCAAACACTTGAATCTGAGAGAAGACCCAGTAATGTTTGCAGACCTCTGATGGACTGAGTCCTTTTCTCCATACTTAAAGAAGTGTTCGAACTGCAGGCAACTAGTCAGGCTCAGGTTCAGCCTGTGCTAGTTGTAGATCCCTAGCAGACTATAAAGGAGCTCAGTTTGTCAATATCAAAGACGGCAGCACATGTCTATGAGGCTACAAAATTCTACAAGCATTCTTAGTAAACTTAACTGATACTAATGGCCTCAACCTCTGTTTTCATATATATGTCAGACATCTATTTTTGGCATGATATTCTCTGTAACATATAACTGAATCATGTGATGATCATAATACAAAGGTCATCTGGGCCAAGTTCAACATATATTAAACATCTAATTGAGTTAAAAATAATTTCCGCCAGGCGGTGGTGGCGCATGCCTTTAATCCCAGCACTCGGGAGGCAGAGCCAGGCAGATCTCTGTGAATTCGAGGCCAGCCTGGGCTACCAAGTGAGTTCCAGGAAAAGGCGCAAAGCTACACAGAGAAACCCTGTCTTGAAAAACCAAAATAATAATAATAATAATAATAATAATAATAATAATAATAATTTCCTTTAGACATGAAGATGTTATATTTGACAGTGAAAGACAGGATGAGTTTTCCAAGCATTAAAGTGAACTCAGATTTATATCAGTAATTTGAAAAGATTTTATTTGGAAGCATGATACAAATTCAACATGAAATGGCTTCCTAATGCTTTGTGACTTAAGATTGTAGAATGTTAAGAAAATACAATTGTCCTCCTAAAGCTTTTATAGGGCCTCTTGAGTCCTTTTGCTGCCCTTCAGAGAGACAAACACTATTTTCTCTGAATTTTGTGAAAAGAAAAATACCAGGAGACCATTCATAAGAGACATAAGGTACATGTCTTTCCTTCCTGGTATTATTAGTTTTTGAGAATACATAGTCCAGAGCTGTTTATATCAATTCATTTGCTAATGAATTGGAGATTCTTTCTTGCAAGAGGAATTATGAAACAATGAAAAAAAGCAGTGGCTGCTAATACTCAACTATGTAATGAAATGTTCAGGTTCACAAAAAAATTCCACATTAGTAGTGGGGTACAGCATAACCTGTGGAACAGTCTGGACCCCACAATGGCTGGAGAGGCAGCTTTGCATGTCAGTCACATCAGTACTTCAGCAGTCATTAATGTGTCTGCTCTTCTGCTCCAAGCTCATGCCTTCCCCTTTTAACCTATTGATCACAGACCGTCTCCAGGAACTTAAAAATAAAGCCAAAATAAACAAAAACCTTAACATAACCTCTTAGATTATTCAAAAGACAGTGTTCACAAACACATTTTATTTGCAAAAATAATGAGAAGTGTGATCTAAAAGGATCAGTTTCTCCTAAAACTCTCTTCAGTCTTTAACCCCTGGCCCCAGGTTACCTCTTTTCCATCCTGAACTATAGCACTTTGCTTCAGCTGTCCAGATTCCCAGCTGCAGTTTATTGACCAACAGGGTTATAAGTCTACATGTGCCACAAAGACTTGAAACACCACTTAAAATAAATGTGGCGGGAAGAATTCCTTTTCACCCCTGAGTTCTGCACTTAGCTCATTTAAATAGTTTGTTGTTGTTTGGAAACTTGTCCTTCAACAATTCAAAAGAACTACTCTTATGGGAAATGTTTTAATTGAAGAATTTCTGAGAGTTTTATTTTCTGGAACAGGTTGAACAGAAGTTTGGGCTTCTGAGTCACAAGGATGCAGCACTGAGAGACCCCTCGGATTCCTCTGGGGATGCCATGGGAGGTACCATGGAGATATTGGTAATAATGATTTAAGTGGGTTTCTTGTTTCTGTTGGTTTTAAGGACCATCTGTTCTCCACAGAATGCCCAGTTAAAATACACTCCCCTTCTGCTCCAGTGAGTATATGGGTAACACAAATTGGGCTTGTTTTTTTGCTTTTCTTCTTCTTTTTGTCGGGGGAAGGAATGGTCACAAGGGTGAAAGTTAGACCGGGAAGGACAGAGGAGTGAATGTACTTGGGTTCATGATGTGAAATTACCAAATAATAAAATTATGAAAAAGATAGCCATGATCCAGTGACAAATCATATGCGATTCTCTTCCCTGTCCATGATAGTCTAGCCCACATTGTCAACCCCTCTCAGATCTTTATAGTTTTGGACCTTTTTGCTTGGTATTCTCATGGTGCATCAGAGCTTCCCTACCGATCTTGACTTATTCAAACTAGCCTTTTTATATTGATGACATCTCTGCCCAAGTGTAATTTTCTCTGAGATACTGCTTTTTCTGACCATCCTGTCCCCAAAAGTGGCTTTGTCAAAAAATCCTTCTCAGCTTTATAATATTTAAAGTACTTTTCACATCATCTTCTTACTTTTTAACCTATTTATTTATTTATGATTCTTTCCCTGTGCATTTAGGGATGACCTTTCTGATACATAACTTCATTTCAACTACACTAATTGTTAATTGGTTTTTTTTTTTTTAACAAAAGCTAACTGTTTTTGGAAATGAATCATAGAGGGTAACATAAGCACCTCAAGCCAATAATCAAGGAGAGAATGACTATTAGTTTCAAACGTCAGTTAATCAGTAAATACAAAGGTACTAGTTATAAAGGAAATCTTTCCTTGGCAACTATCTGAACTTCTTCTTCTTCTTCTTCTTCTTCTTCTTCTTCTTCTTCTTCTTCTTCTTCTTCTTCTTCTTCTTCTTCTTCTTCTTCTTCTTCTTCTTTTTCTCCTTCTTCTTCTTCTTCTCCTTCTTCTTCTTCTTCTTCTTCTTCTTCTTCTTCTTCTTCTTCTTCTTCTTCTTCTTCTTCTTCTTCTTCTCCTCCTCCTCCTCCTCCTCTCAGGTGGGAGGGCCATTTTAATGTCAGGGCAGAATCTAGTTTGACATTTTAAAAAGCCTATTAGCTGCTTTAAATAGCTCACAGTCCAAAGAAGTTTTTTATTTACCTAGAGATAAAACAAAACTAAACAAGCAAACAAACAAAAAACATTAATTGATACTGTGGTCTTCTGCCAAGAAGCAAGAGGATCCTCTGCTGACGAGTCACAATTAAGCATGGCACACAGTAAGAGGAACATATTGATGCAGATACCATTTCTAGACGAAACAAAATATTTGTGGACTCTCTTCTGTCTCCCACATTTCTGAGTCACAGGTCCAAAGGAAAGGATCCAGGAACATCCTGTATATGAAAGATAGCCAAGGTCTTGTTCAATTGTGCATTAATTTCACATAAACATGCAAGATTTTACTCTTCCTTGTGAACTACTCACACATGCTTTACCAACCTTCCTTTTCTATAGGTGTTATATTGCAGTGTTCACTTTGCAAAATACGTATATCAAATAATCAGTTGCCCCAAAGAAGCACTGGATGTGTTTTGTTCATATGCATTACGGTTGTGCAACCTTGGGGTATTTGTATCAAAATTCCACTGGCAGCGTTCTGCGTTTGATCTGTGAGCTATTAGAAGCCCTGTTACTACAGATGAAAGGAGTTAGGAAGTTCTGTATCATAATGCAGTGTGAGCAGTAATTCACAGGGCAGGTAATTTGCAATGACGAGCCAAGCCTTTGATTGCACCAGGTTTATGGCTATTAGCAGTTTCCCCTTTCAAATTTGTATGGTTCCATACTTCCTTTTTGACCTCTTTTTCATCATTTATGGTCCAATTTGGTAGTGAAAAAACATAACTGCTTGCTTCGCGCACGGCTGTCATTCAAACCCCGGTGACTTACTGAGCACTTTGACAGTTGTGATGATGAAAAAAACATTAGGCAGGTGCACAGAACACTAACCAGGTTCCTGAAACAATGCTTTATGGGATTCACAGTGGACCTCTGGGCTATAAACCGATTGAGACTTGATTTTCTCTATCACTTTAATCCAAGTGTTCAAACTTGCATTCAAGGAAGGAGGCACAGCTTTTGCTAAATTGAAGTGAAATAAAATTTCCAATAATATTGTTAATATAGTCCCTTGTAGGAACAATTGCAAGGGCAGAGATTGTTCAACACTAAAATAACATGAAACCAGGGCTCGCATGTCTTCTTTGAAGTCATGCAATCAGGAGTAGTACTTGATACTGGACTATATAAAATTTAAGCCCTATAAAATCCTTTAGCAATGAAAACTTGCAGCTAAATGGCATGATTCAGCCCCTTAGCTGTCTGAATTGTATGTATGCCATGTGAAAAAAAAAAAACATCATATTTTATTGTGGAGGTTTTTTTTTTCACATTAAAATTGGTCATCTGTTGTACAGGTGTGCAGCACATCTTGATGTGAGTTAGTCTGTTCTCATGTGCAGCTTGTCTGGGAGATGGGAACCTGCACAACTCAACATAGTCCAGGTCCCCAATTAGTGTGTTTGGGGAAGCATTCAAAGTCGGCACTCCTAAGCACAGGGGACAGGCAGTGACTTCTCAGCACCAGAACCCAAATCTGGTTAGTGTTCGACACAACAGAAGGCATCACTCGGATTCAGAACCCAAGTGGCAAAAATGCCACAAGTCTGTAATGATAAAACAAGAATATTGTCAAGGTCATCTACTTTCGGTCATCCTTTTAGTATCTAAGTAACCTATCTTTCCAAAAATAACATAAAAAAAGAAATATATTTTGATCAAGTTATTTATTATAACCAGAAAAATTATTTAAATGTCCCAAATATTAGCTGGGCACTTTCAGACTGCTTATATTTCTAATTCATAGCTTCTAAAATTCACACCTTTACATACGTAGGAATCATTTCATGTCACAGGCCTCCAGGAAGAATTACTAGAAGCAATATGGAAAGATAGGGAAAGAGGTTTTATTTATTTAGGGGAAGAGGTTTATTTATTTGTGAGTGTATTCATACAGAATAAATACATTTGAAGATCAAAGACTCTCCGAACAATTCACTCACGAATATTGACTTATATATATGAAGCTCTTACACAGAACATTGTTGACATCCTTTTCAGTTCCACAGTAGTTAATGGAAGGCAGAAGCATGAGTTGCATTTCTAGATGTAGTGTGCATGGCCACAGTGCTTGTTCACTTCCTGCTTGTCTACTAAATACGGCAGCATCAGCATTTGCTTTTACAAGCTTACTCCTAACCATTTCAGCGTTTTCTATAACACCCACTTCACATTCGGTACTCTGTCCCTGGGCATTTACCCTACGCTTTCCTTTTCTCCAAATGTGTTAGGCAGAGATCAGTGACATGAAAATGCCCAAGACAGGAAGTTCAACTCAAAAACAAGGCAATGGTGATGCTTTATGAGTTCTACAGAGATGGCAAGAAATTGTATATCTGCCCCGTCCCCAAGGCTGGTTGTGACTTCAGTACAGAGTGGAACTGTTTCTGAGAAGTTATTGATCTTGACTTACAAGCCCGCAGTAAAGCAGAGGTAACAAATAATGTCATGCTTGAAGTTGGTGGGAAAAAATATTTGCAGTCGTGGTTGTGAGTTGGGACCAAACTGGGAAGCACTGAACTCAAACCCAGCGGCATTCTGACTTTTTTCAGTCTCACCTAATATTTTTATTTCTTTAGTTTACTGATTAGATTTTTAGGTTAGTTAACTAGTATTTCCTGTTCATTTTTATCAGGCCTAACCAAAAAACACATGCTTGTGTGTGTATGGATACGCATGCTGACAGCAGCTAACATGTCTTAGCCCGTATGTATGGCACCCGTTACTTTTACCTTCATCTTGTCAAAGGTTTCACATGATCCTTTAGTGAAGCTTATTTAGAAGACTGAATGAACTAGGGAGACACTAGTATTTGAGCAAACACGAGCAGCTCTTAAACAGAGTCCACAGGATAGCACATACAAACACTGTTTCTGTGTACACAACTAGCCTGTTTCCTCTTCGAGAGTCCCTTCAGCTAGGCTATCCTGATATACTTGCATTATAATGGAAGATCTGAATGAATTCCTTTTTAAAGCTGAAATACCAAGGAAATTCGTTTCAGTTTGTGAAATTACACTTAGCAGGTTTATTTTTTCTCTCTCTCTCCACTTGAAACCCACAAGTTTTTATTAAAGCTGTGGTTCATATTTCAAATAGCAAGAAATCCTCAGGTCTCTCCCTTTTCTTCCTCTTCAAAATAAATCTACAAAGCACCTGGGTTTAGAAGAACAACAAAGATATATTGGCTATTAACTTAGAAAACTAGCAAACACTTCCATAATAGGAATAACCAGTGTGCACTGTAATCGATGAGGAGGCAAAATTTCACAATGTTTATTGATTCATAAGGTTAAGATTAAAGTTAGATTCTTGACCATGTTTATCAACAGACTTTTTTTTGTAAAGCAGTAAGTGAACCTGGAATCCCACAAGCCAATCAATAAAGTTTAAAAGCTTCAGTGAATCTAACCCATAACAGGTCCTTGTTTGGAGAACACGCTCAAGAAACACATGTGCCTTTAAGAGGTCTTGAAAGACTTTACACCCATGGACCATTACCATTTCCAAACACCCTGCAGCATTACCAGCCCGACATATGCTGACTGTATATCACCATGACTCTCTCACTGAAGCTCTTTTGACGGGAGTGCTTTTAATACCCACTTTCTCAGCTGAGCTCAGGAGTGATTTGTTTTACATGCCACATTAATCCTTTCCACATTTTCTGGATGAGGCAACCACAATTCCACTTGTGAGGTGTTTCTAAAACACAGTTATAGGAATAAAGCAGCGGGGTCCCGGCTTTGACAAGTTCCCTCTAGGCAGCTGACAAAGTGGGCTATCATGCCTTGCTTTAAACTCTTCAAACAAGCAATTGTGCCCAGCCACTAGGGTGGCCAGCCTTGCAAGCCAGTAGGAGGCCCTATTTATGGAAGGCAATTTACTCTCAATTAAAACGCTGTAGGAATCTTCAGAGATGTAAGGCTGCATTGATACTAATGCATATTAGTAAAATGAAGATCAGGAGGGAAGGTAAAGGAGCAGGAGAAACGAAAATAGTTAAAACTCATCCCTGCAAAAACAAAAGAAGTTCATATACTGCACTTCTCCATCCTTCAAAAGGAGCTTCCCCCGCTTAATAAATGGGCAATTAGTGTTCAAAGCACAGGCTTTTATTATGTGGTAATTTTATAGTTTTAGCTTTAAAAGCAACTTCTCTATCCCTTCCTCAAATGTATTCCAAGGCCAATGAACTTGTGTTACATGTATTTATGAACTTTTCTATATTTTTAATGTTCATTGAATATAAGTAATGTAGGTTTTTGAAATTTTAAGTTGTCAACGAGGTTAACTGATTGAACTAAGCAACTTTTAAAAACTGTTATTTCATGTCAGCACTGGGCTGATTTTATTAACTTGTTAGTATTATGCTCTGGATTTTATGTGTTAAAATGGAACTGTAGAAACAACTAGAGGCTGAAAATTGTGCCTTTATCCAATTCTAATTTATTGTTCTTCCTCATAAATTTTATTTGCAGCTTCAATGGTCTGAAGAAGGCAGTAAGTCATAGTGAGGGGAGTTTTACATAGTTTAGATGGAGTTCCTTAGTTTTGTTTGAAATTAATTCAATCCGTTTCTCTGGTGTCATAATCACGTGGCTAGTCATCTGTCTCCAAGCAAATGATCACTTGAGTCAAAAAAACCTTCTACCTCCATGGTCCAGGATATCTCTTCCACATGAGCAGGGCAAACAATCTTTCCATGAGTTGGGTAGGGCTTGATGTAATACTCAGGAAAGACTTGAGCTGGCCTTTTACCTCAAATTGTCTTCCTAAAGTCATCAGGACTAGGACTCCAGTTGTGTCTCTGGAGAAGTACCTTGGAAGCAGTGTATGCTGAGGTTTCATCCTTGTTGTGTTGACGTCCTGGCCAACAACTGTTCTTTGAAAACTGTAATGCTTAACTAATACCTACAAAATGGAGGGAGGATTCAAATAAACCCTCTCATGTTCTTAACAAGAGCCTAGTTCTAAAACAACAGACATCAACATTCATTTTGCAGTAAAAGGCCATTTTACAACTTTACTGTATTTAAGTTTCTGATCCTTTAAAGCATATATACATATATATATATATATAAATATATTAGTATATATAATCAAGTAATGAAAATGATTATAATCTTCTTCTCCTTACTCCCATGTTCTTTATTGACATTTATCAGGCAACTTGCATTGAAATATTAGTGTATAATCAAAGGTAGAAGGGGAATCAATACTTAGCCAATGATTTCTAGATGTGAAAACATATATCTGTATCAGCAAACTTTTATGAACTTAAAAATTATATAAATAACCAAGCCCTTAAAATGTGAATTTAAATTCATTTGCCAATTGATAGAGATGCATGACTCCCTTTAATTTATGTATATCTTCAAACTGATTTATGTGCAAACTGATTTCAGTTTGAGTGGGCTTGTCTTAGCATCTAGAGACATTGCTTCCCTGCACAAAGGTGACTGCTGTCTTAAGCTTCACTTTGAGTGGTCCGTTTTCAGTAACTTTAATCTTTCTGAATTATTTTTCACTCTAAATTTATGCTTTTTTAAGAGGATCTAGAATTTTTTTGGCGAACTTAGCATCGTAAAAACATTGTTTTATCCTCTTCTTAGACAATTTGCTCGGTTGAGTTTGAGTTCATATTTAGTTCTATCCACTAAAATTGCCCATTCCTTTCTTGCTATTGGGCATTTTTTCAGACTTAACAAAAACCAAATCCATATTATAGGCCTGTTGGCCAACATTCCAGGTAAATGAACGGTTTTAAAGAAAAATGGTGCCATTTTTCAAAGCCTGACATTAAAAAAAATACAAGTCCAGAATTGAAGGCTTCAATAATTTTTCCATTCCTATATGCTACAAGAAGCAAATGGTCACACAAATGAATACATCTGGGATTGTTTTCCAGCTGTAATTCCCCACCAGGGAGAATATTTAGAAATAAGGCTCCGTCTTTGTGTTGGAACTACAAAGGGCTCAACCATCTTGATGCCTTTCCAGGTCATTTAATGGTTTTCCTCATATTGTGTGGTGGCTTTACTATGTGGGTACCTATGCTTGCCTATCACCATTACCAACCACTTACTTTGGGTCTGTTCCAACTTCCAAATCTGTTTTGTGGTATTTATAGCTTAAAGCTAATAAGGCCATTTGGTATTTTTAATATAAATATTAAAAATATATTTTGCCATGGAAATCTAGAGGAAATGATTCAAAATTAAAAAGCAGACTTATTAAAGAATAGAGCACCCTTGCCTTTAAGCTGCTAGGGGAGAGTGCCAGAGCTTGAGAGGTGGCATTCTGAGTCTAGAGTCCCGGAAGTGCAGTGATAAGAGCATATGTGCATGCTACATACATATATCACTGTGTTGTGCATCACCATACATGTACTGGTATGCTGCTGTATGTGTATAGATTGCGTACACACAAAGCTATATATTCAATTGAATAAATGAGAAAGCAGTGGTAATTCAGACCTTACTTTGAAATCTCTGACTTCATAATACAAAACTTCAAATGCATGTGCTTGTTTATTGTATTCTTTATCAACTCAAGTTTGAAAGGTTTTGAAATTTAGACTTTTTGTTTTCTTGTGACTTTGTATGAAATGAGAGATACATAAATACTTCTAAATTAAAGAATGAAAAAAACAAATACTATTATTAAAGTTTTAAGTAAACATATATTTAAGGGGATTACATTAAACACAGCTTCACAGCCTGTTTACAAGTCAGTCTAAATTAAGCTTATAACAAATTTCCTACCCTTGAATGTACTAGTTTGTGATTAACTTAATTTTATCTTCTTTTTAAAATTTACATTTTACTTTATTTTAATGATTCCCTGAATTTAATTAGACTTCTTATACCTGTAATTTACGTTACAAAACTAGGAATTTTCAACGCTTAATATTTTCCTTTAACTCACAAATTAAACATGATTAGATATTTTGATTATGGACAAAATCCAAGTAAAATAAACTATGCCAAAGACATGGTTCAGTATCTTTTAAGATTTCATCCTCAAAAATTTCTAGTTTAATATTATATCATGTTGGAGAAGCTAAGTTTCCTCCAAGGGAATTATGCTTTCCTTGTTCAATAGTGTTCAAATTGTGGATGGGAAGAGGGGCTGAAGACCGTATTGGTGGTAATTGCCAGTTCAGGAGATTTGTCACATTTCCTTTTCCCTTTCTCTTTGATGACATTATTGTTAACAGGACTTTCCTCTCCTCTGTTGCAATTGTTGACCACATTTTTGTCTTAAGAAACATTTGCCTCTTTCCGACACAAGATGCTTAGAGCAGGCTGTTTTGTTTTTCACATTTTCAATGCTCTGAGGTTGAGTTTGGATTGATTTTGGTGGAGGGAAGCTCGCTACACAAGGTTATTTTCCAAGTTTGCTTTATTTGACATCTTTACAAATGCAGGCTCATTGGTCCAGCACCCCTCGATGGCTCCGTAGAGATGCCAGCTGTCACGCATATTCATCTGCCATGTGTGCGTCTTTCTATTTTCAGGTTCTCTCTTTGTGTTTCTGACGTACTTATTTCTGTATCAGTGTTGAACATTTATGACCACCTCAACTATATAGTAAAACAGGGAGGAGGTAGCTGTCATTTTTTTTAGGCTGTATGGATATATATTTACATATTTATTGCTTATATTCCTTAATTCTTTTCTTAGTAATGCATTGAATATTTATATTAACTTAGGAAGAATTGATACTTTAAAAGTTTTATTAAAAATTCTCTCTGGAAACTTATTACGTATCTTCTTGAGATTTTTGTCTGTGGGTAATATGTTAGAGTCATTTTCTTGTAAGCACTAGCTATTTTTTTAATACATATTTGTACTTATGCTATATTTTTAATTGACTGTTTAAATAAAATATCTATTTTACATATGGTTATTATTAGAAAAAGATAGCGTTTTGTAGCTTAAGATTTCCGCTTTGCCCACAGTCAGGACAAATCTCTGTCACCCGCCAGTCCCACAGCCGCTCAGACCCAAACAAGTAAACGCAGAGACTTATTTTGCTTGTAAACTGTATGGCCGTGGCAGGCTTCTTGTTAACTATTCTTATATCTTAAATTAACCATTTCCTTTTATCTATGCCTTAAAGTGATCCATTTCTACAAATCTATACCTTGCCACGTGGCTGGTGGCTTATCAGCGTCTTCACATGCTGCTGGTCATGGCAGCAGCTGCAGCCTCTCTGGTCATTGCAACGGCTGCAGCGTCTCCTTCTGCCTTTCTGTCCTTTTATTTCTCCTCTCTGTTAGTCCCGCCTATCTTTCCTGCCTAGCCACGGCCGATCAGGTTTTATTTATTAACCAATTAGAACAACTTGACATACAGACCATCCCCCAGCACAGCCAAGTGCAGACCATCTCAAACACCTGCACTCAGGCCCATGGTCCTAATCATCCTCTATACGGACCTGCTGGGTAACGCCACAAAGAACCCAAGAAGGGCTCCCACAGGACATACAGAACATCCCACAGCAGCGTATTTTTACTTCACTATCTTATTCTAATTCATTATAACTTGTAATAATTATAACTTTTCTATCGAAATTCTGCTTTATCCCTTGTTATTTTTGTGTATTTTGTGCTTTATTATGGCTGAAAATTGATCCTGTTATATTAACTCATCCACTTGTGCTAGTTAAATTTGATAGTCTACCCTAAACTGCACTCTTTTTGGCTTCTGATAGAATAGATGTTTTAAGCAGGCTAACTATGTTTTTAATAATGGTTTTTAGATTTTAGACTAATACCATCAGTTTATTATGTGGAGATGGATTTCTCATTTTCACCATTAGTCAATTAATGGAGTGACTTACTAATACATCTGTAGGTAGAGAATGCGACAATATTTAAAAAATATAAGTGGTGTGAAAGATAGTCAAGGCATGTGGTATTGGCACAGAGGGAGGGGAGGGGACGATAGATGGAGAAGACTGGCAGGAGGGCACGATGAGATATGGCAAATGCACGAGTAATGGGAAAATTAAAGGGAAAGAGAAGCGGGAAGATCCTTGTTTGAGTGACCAGATACCTCTGAATAAAATTAACAGAAAGGAGAGATGCAAGAGGAGACACTGGAGTGGTCTTAGAAAAGATGAAGAATTATCTAATGAATATTTATTAAGTATCCACACTGTTGGGTTATTCTGTAGTCCCTATATTCATGGAACTTCTCATATGGTACTGGAAGGCATTTCTGTAAATTCTTCTGAATGATTTCAACAATTATTACTGTATCCAGAAGTATCAAGTGACACTAACTATCTGTGCATTATAAAGATGTGTAAGTACTGTAGCAGCAGCAGATGAGGACTTCTCCAGCAGCACAGGAGTAGACAGTAACGTGTTTGTAAGCTTATCGTCTGACACTGCTGAAGCTCTCAACATCCTTGAGAAAGTCAGAATGTGGTAGCTAGATGGAAAAAGGAGATGAGTGGTGCTGAGTTCTGGCAAACTCAAAAGATAACTGGGTCATTTTCTGGAATTTTTCTGAATTTTACAGATTTTCAGAAGTAACATATTGCTCACACTCTATAAAAGACAATTTAACATGGGCATTGCTGTGCACCCTACTTTCATAAAAATGTATTAAAATGTATAAAGATTCACAGTACAGAAGTACATATTTTTGTTGTTACTTCAGGTGAAATTTAGCTGCTTTTTTGCAACTTCAAATGGCATTCTATTCCGAGTGAAGTTTTTAGGACTGACTTCTTGAATGACAGCTAGGAATCTGTGTATATCATTGGCTATCATACCCCTTTGTTGCTATTTACACTAGTTGGAGTGGCTGAAATGATCCAGAAAGAAAAACTATATTAGAGGAGAAAAGATTGTAAACAAAATTGAGGAAAATATAATCTAAAGATATAAATGGATAAAAGGGAAATATAAGAGAGAGGTTTAAGAATGAAATGCTAACCAGTGCAGGTAAAATATACTGAGCTAACTATCAGATGTTTGCTTACAGATGGACTGAAGAGAAGTCAGCAAATGACTGGTATGCTATGTTGACATTATCTGATAAATGCTCAATCATTACTTTTCTTTTTTTTTTTTTTTTTTTTTTTTTTTTTGGTTTTTCGAGACAGGGTTTCTCTGTGTAGCTTTGCGCCTTTTCCTGGAACTCACTTGGTAGTCCAGGCTGGCCTTGAACTCACAGAGATCCGCCTGGCTCTGCCTCCCAAGTGCTGGGATTAAAGGCGTGCGCCACCACCGCCCGGCAATCATTACTTTTCTGATCAAGGAAAAATCTTCCAATAAGTAGATCTCAGAACAAGATTGTTGGCATCCAAAGAACCCCATGGATACCCAACATACCAACATTAAAAAATGAAGGAGCTTTGGGATGAAGGACATCTGGGGAAATAATATGCATTTGATCTATGAAAGTAAGATTATTAGAAGATTAGAGAAGTAATATGTGAACATATTTAATTAATATTTCCAAGTCCATCAGAGTGACCCCATGATGTGTGCTGAATAAGCACTGACCAATCAATCATGATGATAGAATGACCTGGTCCACAGGCATCTCCCAGTTCCATCCTGGACCAATTTGTGCACCTTGCTTGTCCCTTTGTGGATGCTTTGCATTGTCCTTGCTGTATGGTGCTCACTCATCAATGACTGTCACTCATGAAGATTAGGTTGACATTGTTAAATGTTCAACCCACCGTGAAAAAGAAAATCTTATATTGTGGCTGAACATGTCTTTTGAATAAACTAATCATCTTGACAATTATGGAAAACCACCACTGGTCAGAATGCAGAACTGTGGAGTCCTGTCCCAACTGATAGATTATGCAACACCATTCTTACACCTAAGGCTCAGGGATCATTATGGAACTGAGATGACCATTTAGTGTTGGAAAGTCAACTGGTGTGCTCTTCCCTGAGGAGGACAATGTCTCCCGCTCTCAACATTCCTTTGTTGCTTATAGTTCTCCACATAGGGTTGAGGGCTCCCAGTCTTTCCCTGTCCACTTTAACATGTTGTTTGTCATTGTCCTTGTTCAGCTCGTTCTTACAGGGACATATTGGTAATGACTTTTCATCAGATGATGTTGTCTCTTAACTATATCATCCTGAGCACATCCCATTACCAGTGAAATTTAACAGGCCAGTCTCCATACCTGCTTAGTATTTCATTCCAAGAATGTGTCCCATGCTTCGAGGGTTTTGCTTCCTGTTCCAAAATACACGGATGTTCCAGGTGTGTAGACAAGCATCAGCAAGGCTGTCGTCTTCTTTGATGCTATTTTTCTGTGGAAATCACAGCCACTGACCACATGATCTGAAAAGATTAAATTCTGCTTGTTTTATGACATTCTAAAACAGCAGGGTTAAAGGCTGCACCAGCTGCCAGCTGCACAGAACCATCCTTTCATGTGTGGCTGCCAGACACAGCCACAGGAATGATTCTGGAGCAGAAATCTGTGGTGGTGCCATTCTAGAGGGAAGAACCTGGTTGTTGGCATTTTAATGCTTCAGTGATATTTAAGAACATAAAACATGTTCTTAAAATTAGGTTGATTTTCAATTGTTGGTGATGGAATTTCAGTTACTGGGGAGATTATTCTACCCTCTGGAGGCACTCCATCCTCTCTGTTGAATGTTAAAGCAATACATTCTCTCTGTTGATTAAGTACCACTTTTACTGTCTGAGAAGAGCCTAGGGTCTCTTTTTGATCACAGTTTGGTCATTTTATTTTAATATGAGCTACTTTTAAATATGTATATATGTACATGTGTACTTGTAGACATATGAATATATATATATATGTTAGTGGAACATATTTAAAATATTAATATGTGATTCTTTTAAAAGAACTAATGGCTGTGATTACACAGAAGGGGAGAACTTATCCTATGTGGATTCACACTGGAAGTATATTCCTCTCTGTGATGTATGGTACCATCTTCCTGAGGGGCTGATGTGTGCTCACCACCTAAAGTCAAGTGGAGGCAGTTCACAGGCTCAGAGCTCATGTGGGGTACAGAGAGGCACCACATCAGACACAAGGCTTACAGACCCATTGGGAACACACAGAGGAAGAGCCTCATTAGTTTTATGAATGGCTACAAGCATAAGAGGTCTGAAACAGTTATACAATCAAGTAAACTATATACAGGAAAGTAAAGCTGGGAGTTTGGGGATAAGAAACACCACTGTCACTAAACAATAGCTGTAAACCACATTTAAGAGAAATTATTCTTGGCCTGGATTTAGAGACTATTCAGACTTTTCCCAGATGCCAAATGAAAGAGCTACCACGTTTCTGGAAAATGATTTCCCTGGAAACATGCTATGGCAGATGGAGCAGCGTGTGGAGTGGACTAGATAGGCTGGGTGATTTTGTTTTGTTTTTAACAGTGTGAGAAAGGAATAGAGCCAGAGAACATACTTTAGCATATCAGACATGCTAAGCTGAATAGCAGGAACCTTGTCTTGCTTACAACATGGAAAGAGTACAAATTGTTTAGATGGATCACCTCAAGCTGGCACAGTATCTGCTGTGAACCCTGACCATCCAAGATGGATGCAGAATTCAATCCTTACAAACAATTATTTCTGAAACTTTTAGTATCGATAAATTCGAGCTGTACCATTTTGGAAGAGTTACCTCCTCAGTGTGACCATCAAAGCAGAAAACACAGGAGGAAGAAGTGATAGGTGGTAGAGTAGGACATTGGTACAGAGATGGGCAAGGTCACTTTTAGTCCGAGTTCCAAGGAAACAAAAGGGGGTTGGAGGAGAAAAGTCATATTATGTGTTTTATTGCTTCTTAAAATGTGTTCCTTTGAGGGGACAAGACCAAGTGTCTTGTACATTTCAATTGATAATTATTAAAGTCTGTTGGCATAATTCTTAAAATTTTGATAAAAGAAATAGAGCATGCCCAGTAGTGTCTACCTATTTGTTTGTTTGGGTTTTTTTTTTTTTTTTTTTTTTTTTTTTTTTTTTTTTTTTTTTTTTTGAGACAGGGTTTCTCTGTGTAACAGCCCTGGCTGTCCTGCAACTCGCTCTGTAAATCAGGCTGGCCTTGAACTCACAAAAATCCACCTGCCTTTGCCTCCCAAGTGCTGTGATTAAAGGCGTGCACCACCACTGCCCTGTGTGTCTACCATTTTTACCTTTCAAACATGTATCATGACTTTGACCTGGAAATGTGGCCTCATCTTTTTTCCTGCCTCATAGTGCTTTGCTATGTAAATATGATTTCTGTCACTCAAATCCTCTTGTCCCCTTGCTCAAGGAGAACACCACTTTTGGAGCAACACATCTGGGTCTCCTTACATGCTAAGGGTAAGGATTTTTCTCTATTTTTTTATCCTCTGCTCATGCTTATTGGCTTTGAACCCACCAAGAAGAAAACTCATCATGTTGCAATATGTTTGTACAATGTAGCCTCTTCCTAAAATCCTTAATAATATGATGTTAAGATCTTATGAAGGAGAGAGAGATAGACAGAGACAGGGACAGAGAGACAGAGACGCAGAGACAGAGCTCTAAGAAGCAGAGAACTATGGGGCTTTTCTGTGATTACCATGAGATACATAGAGCAAGAGGTCGTATTAGCTTTCAGATTTTCACCCTGAAATAAGTTCCTAGTTTTGCCAGTTTTTGAAATTCCAAAGAAAGAACAGTGCCAAAGTTCTGGCAGGCAATCAGCCATTAGGCCTCCTTTCAGCAATTAGTGTTTTACATCAGCTCCAAGGGATGCCCAGGCACCACTGAGGTGATCGTCTATTGCCTTACAGTACAGAAATACATGTCAAAGTTAATTTAATTCAAGTTGAAAGAGTATACTTATAATACTTCTTTTACCTCTTTTGTTCCTTTGACCATTTATTTATTTTTTCCAGCATAATATTTTTATTGGTTCTTTTGGGATTTCCCATTATACATCCCTATCACATTTGCTTCCTAATTCTACACGTTATACCTCCCCTAGTGGTATCCCCCTAGAAAAAGGTCCCATTTCTGTTATCTCTATAGTCAGTGGAGCATGGTTAAACTTTCAGTGGCCTGCGCCTTAAATAGAACTGCGTCCTTCTCCACCTACAGCCCTGCTGGAAGCATCTGTTGTGGAGAGGGACACTTTAGCATCCTATCACAGCTTTGAGTGCTCTTCTTCCTTGTTAGGCTGTTACTATTTGTGCGTTTGTGGGGGGGGGAGTTTGGGGTGGAGGTAGGGGTTGCCACAGAAGTCCTCCATGTCCCTCTTGCTCAACTGTGCATCTGCAGTCATCCATATCATGGTCAAAGTAGCTTAAAGCATGGGTCATAGGCTTCCATTTGGTTTCTGATGTCAGCACAGACCATGAACCTGGTGTCAGTACGGCAACTGAGACAAGGTTATCCGACGTCTTTGGGATCATGGACATCAACGTGGCTTCAGGCCCCAGCATAGACCATTGACATCTGCTCAGCATTAGGTGGCAACACGGGCCACTAACATCAACACAGACGTGATCACAGTAAGACCACTGATCCACATATGGCCCTCTGTGATAGCATGGACCCTAACATCACCATGGCCTTAAGTAGCACCCTAGGCTACTCAGATCAGTATGGCCCTCTGCAACAGCACGGCACCAGAACATCAACCTGGTTTCAGGCACAGCCCAGGGACCTCCACTTGGCCTTTAGTGGTAACACTGGCCAGGGACATCAACTCAGACCCAGACATAGTGGTCAGTGGCAGCCCGGATCGGATACCACCATGGTCTTAGGTGGCAGCACAAGCCACTCACATCAGTATGGTCCCTGGCAGGTAGCAATGGCCAATGGACATCAATGTGGATTCAGGCCACTGCACAGGCATGAACACCCCAATGTCCTTAGGTAATAACATGGTCTTCAGACTTCAACCTGGACCCCGGCCACATCAGGGCCACTGAACCATTCATGACTCCTAGCAGCATCAAGGGACATGGTGATTCTTCGAGGAGGTCCAGTCTGGAAAGTGGACCATTCCTCATCCCGGGTCTCCTTTATTGCCCAGAGCTAGGGTGATCCTGTTCCCAGGCAGCTTGGTTCGAGGGCTGAGTCTGTGTCTACCTAAGCTCGGGGCTGCTGCACACCATCCCATAGACCCCACTGGGAAATGACATGATCCACTTTTGACCTCAGTCCTCTCTCATACCCGTCACCACTGTCCTCTCTCCACAGCACTCATACAGCTTTGTTCCTCCATCACTCCCATCCCCCATTGCCGGCTCCCTCCTCGAGATGAGGCCCATGGCTTCCACAAGCGCATGAGCAGGGGGTTGTTTCTGCCTGGCTGGCTTCTTCGGGGGTGCACGGCCGCAACACTTCTTTTTATAAAGAGATTTATTTATTTTCATTTTATGAGTATTGGTGATTTGCTGCATGTATGTCTGTGTGTCAATGCGTGCAGTGCCCCCTGGAGCTGGAAAAGGGAGTTAGATCTCCTGACTGGAGATACAGAAGGTTGTGAGCCGCCATGG